>NC_092339.1:353239821-353548214 GCF_046630445.1 Rutidosis leptorrhynchoides
GTAGTTGGGGTGAGAAACAAGGTTTTTAGATTATTACGGGACTGTTGGACATTACGAAACCCTCGTCCTTTTGACGACATTACAACATGCTGCCTAGCCAATGGTCATAACGGTTATTTTCCACAAGATCAAGGATGGGAAGTCGTCTTAGTAAAACCAGAATGCATGACATGTTTCTGAACTTATGAATTACGTGTCTTTATTTCCTTTGTTGAACAACTTGCGTATTAACTAGATTTATCTTCAAAACTGTCCTGTATCAAAGTATACTATATTTCATGTTATATGTAATATAGCGAAGTTGTAAGTTTGAAGAATATTTGTATGTGATATATTATTATAATCAGTTTTTCATATGGAATTTAGTAGTTGAATTGTATATTAGCTACTAAGTATGAACTTAACGGGTAGGTAGTACTCGAATTTAAACTTATAAAACGCTAATATGAAGAAAAAGCTTTTATAAATGAGTTCATATTATGCTACGAAATACTATTGACTACTCTTAATATTCTGTATGATTAACTCGATTCAGTTGGCTCTTTTGAAGGAAATGGCACCGACTACTCGACACATCATGAATATGAACGAAGAGGAATTTCGTACTTTTCTTGCTGCAAACATAGCTGCAGTACAGGCTGCGCTACATACCAACAATAACTCTGAATCTAGCAATGCAGCTAACGGCGCAAGAAATCGTGTAGGATGCACCTACAAAGAATTCACTGCCTGCAAACCTTTGGAATTTGATGGAACCGAAGGACCAATTGGATTGAAATGGTGGACCGAGAAAGTCGAATCGGTGTTTGCCATAAGTATGTGTACTAAAGAGGATAAAGTTAAGTACGCTACGTATACCTTCACAGGTACTGCGTTAACGTGGTGGAACACCTATCTTGAACAGGTAGGACAAAATGCTGCTTACGCACTACCGTGTTCGGCATTCAAGCAATTGATGAACGAGCAGTACCGTCATAGAAACGAAGTCAATAAACTCAAGGCAGAACTTAGAGAGTTACGAACACAAGGGTTCGACGTTACCACATATGAACGACGATTCACAGAGTTATGCCTATTATGTCTGGGAGCATTCGAAGATGAAGAAGAGAAGATCGACGCATTTGTAAAAGGGTTACCAGTAAGGATTCAAGAAGATGTAAGTTCACACGAGCCCGCTTCTATACAGAAGGCAAGTCGAATGGCTCATAAACTCATAAATCAGATTGAGGGAAGAATTAAAGAGCAGGCGGCCGAAGAAGCCAACAAGAAACAACTCAAGAGGAAGTGGGAGGAAAACGGTGACAAGAGTCACCAGTACAACAACAACAATTACAACCACAATCGCAACAACTATCCCAACAACCGCAACAACAATCGCAACAATAACCGCAATCTTAACAATAGCTACAACAAACATCCCAACAACAATAACAACAACCGTTTCAACAACAATAACAATCCCAACAACAACCTCAATAACAACAACGGCAACAAAAACCAAAAACATCCATGTCATAGGTGTGAAGAAAATCATCAGGGGTTTTGCACGACATTTTGCAATAGGTGTAAAAGAAATGGTCATAGTGCAACAAAGTGTGAGGTCTACGGACCAAAGTTTAACAGAACTAAAGGAACAAATAATGTCGGAACAAGTAATGCCGAAACGAATACTGTCGGAGCAAGTAATACCAACGCTGTTTGTTATAAATGTGAAAAATTGGGCCACATTATTAGAAATTGCCCGAATCAGGGGAATACTAATGGGCAGGGCCGTGGAAGAGTTTTCAATATTAATGCGGCAGAAGCACAGGAAGACCCGGAGCTTGTTACGGGTACGTTTCTTATTGACGATAAATCTTCTTATGTTTTATTTGATTCGGGTGTAGATAGAAGCTATATGAGTAGATAATTTTGTGTAAAATTAAGTTGCCCATTCATGCCTTTGGATAGTAAATTTTTACTCGAATTAGCAAACGGTAAATTAATTTCAGCAGATAATATATGTCGGGAGAGAGAAATTAAACTGGGGGATGAAACGTTTAAAATTGATTTAATACCAGTCGAGTTAGGGAGTTTTGATGTAATAATTGGCATGGACTGGATGAAAAAGGTGAGAGTAGAGGTCATTTGTTACAAAAATGCGATTTGCATTATGCGTGAGAAAGGAAAACCTTTAATGGTGTACGGAGAAAAGAACAACGCGAAATTAAATCTTATTAGTAGTTTGAAGGCGCAAAAACTAATAAGAAAAGGTTGTTAAGTCATTCTAGCACACATCAAGAAAGTTAAACATGAAGAAAAGAACATCGGTGATGTTCCCGTCGCAAAAGAATTTCCCGATGTATTTCCGAAAGAATTACCGGGATTACCCCCACATCGATCCGTTGAATTTCAAATAGACCTTGTACCAGGAGCTGCACCAATAGCTCGTGCTCCATACAGACTCACACCCAGGAAAATGAAAGAATTACAAAGTCAGGTGTAAGAACTTTTAGAACGTGGTTTCATTCGACCAAGCACATCACCATGGGGAGCTCCTGTTTTGTTTGTCAAGAAGAAAGATGGTACATTCAGGTTGTGTATCGACTACCGAGAGTTGAACAAACTTACCATCAAGAATCGCTACCCACTACCGAGAATCGATGACTTATTTGATCAACTACAAGGCTCGTCTGTTTATTCGAAGATCGATTTACGTTCTGGATATCATCAAATGCGGGTGAAGGAGGATGATATTCCAAAGACTGCTTTTAGGACGCGTTACGGTCATTACGAGTTTATGGTTATGCCGTTTGGATTAACTAACGCACCAGCTGTGTTCATGGACCTCATGAACCGAGTGTGTGGGCCATATCTTGACAAGTTTGTCATTGTTTTCATCGATGACATACTTATTTACTCGAAGAATGATCAAGAGCACGAAGAACATTTGAGAAAAGTGCTAGAGTTGCTGAGAAAAGAAAAACTGTACGCTAAGTTTTCAAAGTGTGCATTTTGGTTGGAAGAAGTTCAATTCCTCGGTCACATAGTGAACAAAGAAGGTATTCAGGTGGATCCAGCAAAGATTGAAACCGTTGAAAAGTGGGAAACCCCAAAAACTCCGAAACACATACGCCAATTTTTAGGACTAGCTGGTTACTACAGAAGTTTCATCCAAGACTTTTCCAGAATAGTAAAACCCTTGACTGCATTAACGCATAAAGGGAAGAAATTTAAATGGAAAGATGAACAAGAGAAAGTGTTTCAATTGTTAAAGAAAAAGTTAACTACGGCACCTATATTGTCATTACCTGAAGGGAATGATGATTTTGTGATATATTGTGACGCCTCAAAGCAAGGTCTCGGTTATGTATTAATGCAACGAACGAAAGTAACTCCTTATGCGTCTAGACAATTGAAGATTCACGAACAGAATTATACGACGCATGATTTGGAATTAGGCGCGGTTGTTTTTGCATTAAAGACTTGAAGGCACTACTTATATGGGGTCAAAAGTATTATATATACCGACCACAAAAGTCTTCAACACATATTTAATTAGAAACAACTGAATATGAGGCAGCATAGGTGGATTGAGTTGTTGAATGATTATGACTTTGAGATTCGTTACCACCCGGGGAAGGCAAATGTGGTAGCCGACGCCTTGAGCAGAAAGGACAGAGAACCCATTCGAGTATAATCAGAAACAACTGAATATGAGGCAGCGTAGGTGGATTGAATTGTTGAATGATTACGACTTTGAGATTCGTTACCACCCGGGGTAGGCAAATGTGATAGCCGACGCCTTGAGCAGAAAGGACAGAGAACCCATTCGAGTAAAAGCTATGAATATAATGAAGCGCAACAAGGAGTTATAAAAGAGGGAAATTTAAAGGATGAAATACTCAAAGGATCAGAGAAGCATCTTAATATTCGGGAAGATGGAACCCGGTATAGGGTTGAAAGAATTTGGGTACCAAAATTTGGAGATATGAGAGAAATGGTACTTAGAGAAGCTCATAAAACCAGATACTCAATACATCCTGAAACGGGAAAGATGTACAAGGATCTCAAGAAACATTTTTGGTGGCCAGGTATGAAAGCCGATGTTTCTAAATACGTAGGGGAATGTTTGACGTGTTCTAAGGTCAAAGCGGAGCATCAGAAACCATCAGGTTTACTTCAACAACCCGAAATCCCGGAATGGAAATGGGAAAACATTACCATGGATTTCATCACTAAATTGCCAAGGATTGCAAGTGGTTTTGATACTATTTGGGTAATAGTTGATCGTCTCACCAAATCAGCACACTTCCTGCCAATAATAGAAGATGACAAGATGGAGAAGTTAGCACGATTGTATTTGAAGGAAGTCGTCACCAGACATGGAATACCAATCTCTATTATCTCTGATAGGGATGGCAGATTTATTTCAAGATTCTGGCAGACATTACAGCAAGCATTAGGAACTCGTCTAGACATAAGTACTGCCTATCATCCACAAACTGATGGGCAGAGCGAAAGGACGATACAAACGCTTGAAGACATGCTACAAGCATGTGTTATTGATTGCGGAAATAGTTGGGATCGACACCTTCCGTTAGCAGAATTTTCCTACAACAATAGCTACCATTAAAGCATTGAGATGGCGCCGTTTGAAGCACTCTATGGTAGAAAGTGCAGGTCTCCGATTTGTTGGAGTGAAGTGGGGGATAGACAGATTACGGGTCCGGAAATAATACAAGAAACTACCAAGAAGATCATCCAAATTCAACAACGGTTGAAAACCGTCCAAAGTAGACAAAAGAGCTACGCCGACATTAAAAGAAAAGATATAGAATTTGAAATTGGAGAGATGGTCATGCTTAAGGTTGCACCTTGGAAAGGCGTTGTTCGATTTGGTAAACGAGGGAAATTAAATCCAAGGTATATTGGACCATTCAAGATTATTGATCGTGTCGGACCAGTAGCTTACCGACTTGAGTTACCTCAACAACTCGCGGATGTACATAACAATTTCCACGTCTCAAATTTGAAGAAATGTTTTGCTAAAGAAGATCTCACTATTCTGTTAGACGAAATCCAAATCAACGAAAAACTTCAATTCATCGAAGAACCCGTCGAAATAATGGATCGTGAGGTTAAAAGACTTAAACAAAACAAGACACCAATTATTAAGGTTCGATGGAATGTTCATAGAGGATTCGAGTTCACCTGGGAACGAGAAGATCAGATGAAGAAGAAATACCCGCACTTATTTCCAGAAGATACGTCAACAACTCCAACTGCTTAAAATTTCGGGACGAAATTTATTTAACGGGTAGGTACTGTAGTGACCCGAACTTTTCCATGTTTATATATATTAAATGAAATTGATATTTACATGATTAAGTGTTTCCAACATGTTAAGCAATCAAACTTGTTAAGACTTGATTAATTGAAATAGGTTTCATATAGACAATTGACCACCCAAGTTGACCGGTGATTCACGAACGTTAAAACTTGTAAAAACTATATGATGACATATATATGATTATATAAATAGTTAACATGATATTATGATAAGTAAGTATCTCATTAGGTATTTTAACAATGAGTTATATACATAAAATTGAGTTTATTGAATTAAGAAACTCGAAATGATATATATAACGATTATCGTTATAACAACGTCTTACTAAATACATATGAATCATATTAAGATATTGATACACTATGTTTAATCATGATAAATGATAAGTAAACATGTCATTATGTATATTAACAATGAACTACATATGTAAAAACAAGACTACTAACTTAAGGTTTTCGAAACGAGACATATATGTAACGATTATCGTTGTAACGATATTTAAATGTATATATATCATATTAAGATACAGTAATATATCATAATATCATGATAATATAATAATTTAACATCTCATTAGATATAATAAACATTGGGTTAACAATATTTAACAAGATCGTTAACTTAATGGTTTCAAATCAACATTTACATGTAACGACTAACGATGACTTAACGACTCAGTTAAAATGTATATACATGTAGTGTTTTAATATGTATTCATACACGTTTGAAAGACTTCAAGACACTTATCAAAATACTTCTACTTAACAAAAATGCTTACAATTACATCCTCGTTCAGTTTCATCAACAATTCTACCCGTATGCACCCGTATTCGTACTCGTACAATACACAGCTTTTAGATGTATGTACTATTGGTATATACACTCCAATGATCAGCTCTTAGCAGCCCATGTGAGTCACCTAACACATGTGGGAACCATCATTTTGTAGTGACCCGAACTTTTCCATGTTTATATATATTAACTGAGGTTGATATTTATATGATTAAATGTTTCTAACATGTTAAGCAATCAAACTTGTTAAGACTTGATTAATTGAAATAGGTTTCATATAGACAATTGACCACCCAAGTTGACCGGTGATTCACGAACGTTAAAACTTGTAAAAACTATATGATGACATATATATGGATATATATATAGTTAACATGATACTATGATAAGTAAACATATCATTAAGTATATTAACAATGAACTACATATGTAAAAACAAGACTACTAACTTAATGATTTTTAAACGAGACATATATGTAACGATTATCGTTGTAAAGACATTTAATGTATATATATCATATTAAGAGATATTCATACATGATAATATCATGATAATATAATAATTTAAAATCTCATTTGATATTATAAACATTGGGTTAACAACATTTAACAAGACCGTTAACCTAAAGGTTTAAAAACAACACTTACATGTAACGACTAACGATGACTTAACGACTCAGTTAAAATGTATATACATGTAGTGTTTTAATATGTATTTATACACTTTTGAAAGACTTCAATACACTTATCAAAATACTTCTACTTAACAAAAATGCTTACAATTACATCCTCGTTCAGTTTCATCAACAATTCTACTCGTATGCACCCGTATTCGTACTCGTACAATACACAGCTTTTAGATGTATGTACTATTGGTATATACACTCCAATGATCAGCTCTTAGCAGCCCATGTGAGTCACCTAACACATGTGGGAACCATCATTTGGCAACTAGCATGAAATATCTCATAAAATTACAAAAATATGAGTAATCATTCATGACTTATTTACATGAAAACAAAATTACATATCCTTTATATCTAATCCATACACCAACGACCAAAAACACCTACAAACACTTTCATTCTTCAATTTTCTTCATCTAATTGATCTCTCTCAAGTTCTATCTTCAAGTTCTAAGTGTTCTTCATAAATTCCAAAAGTTCTAGTTTCATAAAATCAAGAATACTTTAAAGTTTGCTAGCTCACTTCCAATCTTGTAAGGTGATCATCCAACCTCAAGAAATCTTTGTTTCTTACAGTAGGTTATCATTCTAATACAAGGTAATAATCATATTCAAACTTTGGTTCAATTTCTATAACTATAACAATCTTATTTCAAGTGATGATCTTACTTGAACTTGTTTTCGTGTCATGATTCTGCTTCAAGAACTTCGAGCCATCCAAGGATCCATTGAAGCTAGATCCATTTTTCTCTTTTCCAGTAGGTTTATCCAAGGAACTTAAGGTAGTAATGATGTTCATAACATCATTCAATTCATACATATAAAGCTATCTTATTCGAAGGTTTAAACTTGTAATCACTAGAACATAGTTTAGTTAATTCTAAACTTGTTCGCAAACAAAAATTAATCCTTCTAACTTGACTTTTAAAATCAACTAAACACATGTTCTATATCTATATGATATGCTAACTTAATGATTTAAAACCTGGAAACACGAAAAACACCGTAAAACCGGATTTACGCCGTCGTAGTAACACCGCGGGCTGTTTTGGGTTAGTTAATTAAAAACTATGATAAACTTTGATTTAAAAGTTGTTATTCTGAGAAAATTATTTTTATTATGAACATGAAACTATATCCAAAAATTATGGTTAAACTCAAAGTGGAAGTATGTTTTCTAAAATGGTCATCTAGACGTCGTTCTTTCGACTAAAATGACTACCTTTACAAAAACGACTTGTAACTTATTTTTCCGACTATAAACCTATACTTTTTCTGTTTAGATTCATAAAATAGAGTTCAATATGAAACTATAGCAATTTGATTCACTCAAAACGGATTTAAAATGAAGAAGTTATGGGTAAAACAAGATTGGATAATTTTTCTCATTTTAGCTACGTGAAAATTGGTAACAAATCTATTCCAACCATAACTTAATCAACTTGTATTGTATATTATGTAATCTTGAGATACCATAGACACGTATACAATGTTTCAACCTATCATGTCGACACATCTATATATATTTCGGAACAACCATAGACACTCTATATGTGAATGTTGGAGTTAGCTATACAGGGTTGAGGTTGATTCCAAAATATATTTAGTTTGAGTTGTGATCAATACTGAGATACGTATACACTGGGTCGTGGATTGATTCAAGATAATATTTATCGATTTATTTCTGTACATCTAACTGTGGACAACTAGTTGTAGGTTACTAACGAGGACAGCTGACTTAATAAACTTAAAACATCAAAATATATTAAAAGTGTTGTAAATATATTTTGAACATACTTTGATATATATATGTATATATTGTTATAGGTTCGTGAATCAACCAGTGGCCAAGTCTTACTTCCCGACGAAGTAAAAATCTGTGAAAGTGAGTTATAGTCCCACTTTTAAAATCTAATATTTTTGGGATGAGAATACATGCAGGTTTTATAAATGATTTACAAAATAGACACAAGTACGTGAAACTACATTCTATGGTTGAATTATCGAAATCGAATATGCCCCTTGTTATTAAGTCTGGTAATCTAAGAATTAGGGAACAGACACCCTAATTGACGCGAATCCTAAAGATAGATCTATTGGGCTTAACAAACCCCATCCAAAGTACCGGATGCTTTAGTACTTCGAAATTTATATCATATCCGAAGGGTGTCCCGGAATGATGGGGATATTCTTATATATGCATCTTGTTAATGTCGGTTGCCAGGTGTTCACCATATGAATGATTTTTATCTCTATGTATGGGATGTGTATTGAAATATGAAATCTTGTGGTCTATTATTATGATTTGATATATATAGGTTAAACCTATAACTCACCAACATTTTTGTTGATGTTTTAAGCATGTTTATTCTCAGGTGATTATTAAGAGCTTCCGCTGTCGCATACTTAAATAAGGACGAGATTTGGAGTCCATGCTTGTATGATATTGTGTAAAAACTGCATTCAAGAAACTTATTTTGTTGTAACATATTTGTATTGTAAACCATTATGTAATGGTCGTGTGTAAACAGGATATTTTAGATTATCATTATTTGATAATCTACGTAAAGCTTTTTAAACCTTTATTGATGAAATAAAGGTTATGGTTTGTTTTAAAATGAATGCAGTCTTTGAAAAACGTCTCATATAGAGGTCAAAACCTCGCAACGAAATCAATTAATATGGAACGTTTTTAATCAATAAGAACGGGACATTTCACATTTGGCAACTAGCATGAAATATCTCATAAAATTACAAAAATATGAGTAATCATTCATGACTTATTTACATGAAAACAAAATTACACATCCTTTATATCTAATCCATATACCAACGACCAAAAACACCTACAAACACTTTCATTCTTCAACTTTCTTCATCTAAGTGATCTCTCTTAAGTTCTATCTTCAAGTTCTAAGTGTTCTTCATAAATTCTATAAGTTCTAGTTTCATAAAATCAAGAATACTTCCAAGTTTGCTAGCTTACTTCCAATCTTGTAAAGTGATAATCCAACTTCAAGAAATCTTTCGTATTTACAGTAAGATATCTTTCTAATACAAGGTAATACTCATATTCAAACTTTGATTCAATTTATATAACTATAACAATCTTATTTCGAGGGGAAATCTTACTTGAACTTGTTTTCGTGTCATGATTCTGCTTCAAGAACTTTCAAGCCATCCAAGGATCCTTTGAAGCTAGATCTATTATTATCATTTCCAATAGGTTTATCCACAAAACCTGAGGTAGTAATGATGTTCATAACATCATTCAATTCATATATATAAAACTACCTTATTCGAAGGTTTAAACTTGAAATCACTGGAACATAGTTTAGTTAATTCTAAACTTGTTCGCAAAAAAAAGTTAATCCTTCTAACTTGAATTTTAAAATCAACTAAACACATGTTCTATATCTATATGATATGCTAACTTAATGATTTAAAACCGGAAAACACGAAAAACACCGTAAAACCGGATATACGCCGTTGTAGTAACACCGCGGGCTGTTTTGGGTTAGTTAATTAAAAACTATGATAAACTTTGATTTAAAAGTTGTTCTTCTAGGAAAATGATTTTTCTTATGAACATGAAACTATATCCAAAAATCATGGTTAAACTCAAAGTGGAAGTATGTTTTCCAAAATGGTCATCTAGACGTCGTTATTTCAACTTAAATGACTACCTTTACAAAAATGACTTGTAACCTGTAATTCTGACTATAAACTTATAATTTTTCTAGATTGATTCATAAACTTAAGTTCAATATGAAACCATATCAATTGGATTCACTCAAAACGGATTTAAAACGAAGAAGTTATGGGTAAAACAAGATTGGTTATTTTTGCTTGTTGTAGCTACGTGAAAATTGGTAACAAATCTATATTAATCATATCCTAGCTAACTTATATTGTATTATACATGTATTCTAATATATTATGTAATCTTGGGATACCATAGACACGTATGCAAATGTTTTGACATATCATATCGACCCATCTGTATATATTACTTGGAACAACCATAGACACTCTATATGCAGTAATGTTGGAGTTAGCTATACAGGGTTGAGGTTGATTCCAAAAATATATATAGTTTGAGTTGTGATCTAGCCTGAGACGTGTATACACTGGGTCGTGGATTGATTTAGGATAATATATATCGATTTATTTTTGTACATCTAATTATGGACAACTAGTTGTAGGTTACTAACAAGGACAGCTGACTTAATAAACTTAAAACAGTAAAACGTATTAAAAATTTTGTAAATATATTTTGAACATACTTTGATATATATGTACATATTTGTTATAGGTTCGTGAATCGACCAGTGGCCAAGTCTTACTTTCCGACGAAGTAAAAATCTGTGAAAGTGAGCTATAGTCCCACTTTTAAAATCTAATATTTTGGGATGAGAATACATGCAGTTTTATAAATGTTTTACGAAATAGACACAAGTAAATGAAACTACATTATATGGGTGAATGATCGAAGCCGAATATGTCCCTTTTGCTTGGTAGCCTAAGAATTAGTAAACCGATCTACTAATTGACGCGAATCCTAAAGATAGATCTATTGGGCCTAACAAACCCCATCCAAAGTACATGATACTTTAGTACTTCGAATTCGTTTTTATCATGTCCGAAGGATTTTCCGGAATGATAGGGGATATTCTTATATGCATTTTGTTAATGTCGGTTACCAGGTGTTCACCATATGAATGATTTTTATCTTTATGTATGGGATGTATATTGAAATATGAAATCTTGTGGTCTATTATTATGATTTGATAATATATAGGTTAAACCTATAACTCACCAACATTTTTGTTGACGTTTTAAGCATGTTTATTCTCAGGTGATTATTAAGAGCTTTCGCTGTTGCATACTAAAATAAGGACAAGATTTGGAGTCCATGCTTGTATGATATTATGTAAAAACTGCATTCAGGAAACTTATTTTTGATGTAATATATTCTTATTGTAAACCATTATGTAATGGTCGTGTGTAAACGGTATATTTTAGATTATCATTATTTGATAATCTACGTAATGCTTTTTAAACCTTTATAGATAAAATAAAGGTTATGGTTGTTTTAAAAATGAATGCAGTCTTTGAAAAACGTCTCATATAGAGGTCAAAACCTCGCGACGAAATCAATTAATATGGAACGCTTATATTCAATATGAACGGGACATTTCATATTATACATCTAATAATTTGTTAATGTTTTCATATAACTATATATTATATATACATATCCATATACACATAAATATTCGTGAATCGTCGAGCACAGTCAAAGAGTAATTGTTTACATTAATAAAATTCTAAAATTTTTGAGACTCAACATTACAGACTTTGCTTATCGTGTCAGAAACATATAAATATTAAGTTTAAATTTGGTCAGAAATTTCCGGGTCGTCACAGCTAGAGGTACCACACGAAGAAGAGTAGTTGATAAGTAGATCAAGATACTTGAAGATGCGTGTGAGACGTGCCCCATAGGGAAGTGGTTGTGAAAGATCCTGATTCAGATCATTCATTTGGGAAGCCATTAGAAAAGCAATGTTGACCGATATTGACTGCTTTAGGTACCACATAAGTCATAGTTCAGTCACGGATAGATGGTCACCATCATCTTTACAAATATGATGTTATGACGAATAATTTCCTCCCATGTCTCAAATTCAATTCGAACATCACTGTCAAGAAGGCCCTCTTGACAAAGTGTACTCAGTTTGAGATTTGAATTGAGAAAGAGAGACGTGAGTGCCCTTCTGTAAAGACCCGTTCTAATCCATAAGAACGAATACAATAACATATGATTACATCGCGAGGTATTTGACCTCTATATGGTATATTTACAAACATTGTATTCGTTTTAAAAGGCAAACTTTCATTACATCGAAAGTTGACAGGCATGCATACCATTTCATAATATATCCAACTATAATTAACTTAATAATAATATTGATGAACTCAACGACTCGAATGCAACATCTTTTGAAATATGTCATGAATGACTCCAAGTAATATCTCTAAAATGAGCAAATGTACAGCGGGAGATTTCTTTCATACCTGAGAATAAACATGCTTTAAAGTGTCAACCAAAAAGTTGGTGAGTTCATTAGTTTATCATAATCAATCATTTTCATCATTTTAATAGACCACAAGAATTTCATTTCCAGTTCTCATAAATATACGTCCCATGCATAGAGACAAAAATCATTCATATGGTGAACACCTGGTAACCGACCTTAACAAGATGCATATAGAATATCCCCTATCATTCCGGGACTCCCTTCGGAAATGATGAATTCGAAGTACTAAAGCATCCGGTACTTTAGATGGGGCTCGTTGTGTGACGACCCGGGAATTTTCGACCAAAATTTAAACTTAATCTTTAAATGATTCCGATACGATAAGCAAAGTCTGTAATAATGAAGTCTCAAAAACTGTGAACTATTTTCATGAATTCATTTAACTTTCAATTATTCCCGACGATTCACGAACCTTTGATTATAAACAGAAATAAACGTATAAATAATCATACATGTAAATAATTACATATAATAAACTAAATATATTAATGTACTAGTATATGATTTAGCTATTATGAACGATAACTTAAAATGACTAAAACTTATTTATTTTGAACATAAAGAGTAGATTGAATATATATAATTTATCGATGTTAACAAGTAATTAAATGTTATACTCAGATATTATTTGTTTCAATATATATATAATTAATATAATTACCTACTTAATACTTAAACTCTAATTGTATATATATAATAGTATATATATAAATGAATTCTACTCATAACTGGTAATTGTATGGATATAACAATATACTAAAATGAATAAATAATAAATACTCAAAATATGTTATTCAAGTTTAAAGTATAGTTGTATTAGTAATATTAATATTACTATTATTATAAATTGTATTATTAAGAGTATTATCATTATAGTTATATTTTATATTAAGATTAATTATAACTTATAAAAATAAATAGATACATAAACATAAGAGACATACATTTATAAAGATAAATAAATACAAATAAATATATATACAGATGTATATATATATATATATATATATATATATATATATATATATATATATATATATATATATATATATATATATATATATGAAGTTATATATATATTAAGAAATCAATATTATTTTTATTATTATTAATGAAATTATAATTATTAGTTACTAATAATTGTATAACCTCACACGTATGAAATATGGAATCCAATAATCTGGTTCGCTTCACCCTCAATCTGTATCCAGTTATTA
Organism: Rutidosis leptorrhynchoides; assembly: GCF_046630445.1. NCBI lineage: Eukaryota > Viridiplantae > Streptophyta > Magnoliopsida > Asterales > Asteraceae > Rutidosis > Rutidosis leptorrhynchoides. Next base: position 353,253,953 of record NC_092339.1, read on the forward strand.
TTCCTGTCAAATATAATAGGGTATACAAACCAAGATCGTACAAGAGTTAGTTGTGTGTCACAATCTCCTTTATATTTTTCTTATTTCTTCCTTCTGTCTCATACTCTGATCGAATATATCAGTACACCCACTTTCATTCTATAATTGAGGTTCACTGTTATTGATTGATTGAATGATCATTCAATTACATTACGGGGTATTATATAATAAAGATATCATTTACCTAATACATATATATATATATATATATATATATATATATATATATATATATATATATATAACATATGCATATATGCAATATACTGAGATCAAACCCATAAATATATACATTCATGTTCTTGATCAACCATACACCCATCACTCTTGTAGATTGAGAATCCATCTCAATAACCACCCCAACTCTTCGGCTTCGGTCACCACCACTCTACTACAATCACTAATTCGTCACCACGAGTAACTGTCACCCTGATCCACCAAACCGTAAACCCTCACCTCGTTATCTCTCTTCTCCTTGATCGTGAACAACCCAAAGAACCACAACCTTCCATCACATTAAGCACCACCATCTATCTTTATACGTTTATACATATACATATATAACAAACAAGACACACATATCTTAACACTTACATGTATATAAACCACCGAAGACACCCTCGTCCACTTTGCAAACCCAAAAATCACCTCAATCATCATGATCATCATCACTCTCAACTCCATTAAACTACTTCTGCTATATATCGACACTCTTGCTGTTTCCTCTTTTTCGAACAACACTCGAAAATCTGCGTTTGCTACAGCTGCAACTCTTCTTCTATTTCTCTGTTCACGTTATTACTACTACAACCTACCGTATACTTCTCTTCTTCTTTTCTGTTCGAAAAAAAAAATCACTGAAACTATATAAAAACGTCGCTGCTAGATAGTTTATATTCTTTTTGCATTTGAGCAGGCTTAATATAAATAATGCTAGTGATAATGCAAGGATAATGATTAGGGAATAAAGTGGTAACAATGGTTATTATTAATGGTGAGTGCATGCTGTGTTGGATTGGTTTCTACCGTTCGAATTTTCTATCACTAAATCCGAAACCCCACATAAACTAACAATTTTACAGCTATCATGATACGTGATTGATAGGGGTAATGAATTGGGTAATATATGTTTACAATATAAAGTGGGTCAACTTGGATATTCCCATTTAATATATAAGCATTCTAAAAAGTTTAGCAAGTGGTGCATGATGAAAATGCATGGCCGACCAAAGTGATTGCAAAAGGGGACGTTTAGATCCTTTTTCTTGAAACGTGTTTTCCTAATTGTGAAGGGGCCGAGATTATGTATTTTTAGTTGGATTTTGAATCGTTGAACTTTGAAGTTAATTGTCGTGCTTGAAATTGATTATGTTGGAGACAAGATGGGTGAAGTCTATCTGCTATTCTATTTTTTTTCTTCCTTCGAAGACAGCTGCAAAGGCAGCCGTTTCTGCTGCCCTTTTGCTATCCAGCGAAAAAAATACAGAAAGGTTATATGGGCTATTGCTATAAATTAGCTTGAATGGACTGTTTTGTTTAGGCATTTAAACTTCTGTTGGGCCATAGATTATTAGGTGGGCTGTGTTAAGTTGGACTGCAAGTGATTGGGCTTTTAAAATGAACTAGGATAATTGGGCCGGGATAAGAAGGAATACGGGTTAAAATTATTTTGGGGTTGTATAAAAACGGAAAGCACGAGTAGCTTGAATGGTTGGGGGTTAGTGTCGGGAAGCGAGAGGTCGTGAGTTCGAACCCGGTTTGCGACGTTTTCTTTTCTTTTTGAAGAGGTTTTGAGGTAGCCTTTATTTATTTATTTGTTAATACTTTTTAATCTTAATTATTATTATTTTTAATATTAATATGATTATTATTGTTTGATTATTATTATTATTGTTATTATGATTATTATTATTATTATTATTATTATTATTATTATTATTATTATTATTATTATTATCATTATTATAAAAACTACCATTTTATTGTCATTAAAAACTATCAATTTTATTATTAGAATGGTCATTATGTTTATTATTGATATTATTATTATTATTATTATTATTATTATTATTATTATAAAAATTACTGTTATTACAAATTTTATGAACATTATAATAATTATTATTATTATTATCATCATTCTTATTTTTAACATTAAGATTATTATTTTTACCATTATTATTATTACTATCAGTATTTATATTACTAATATTACTACTGGTATTATTATTATCACAACAAATATTTTCTATATAAAAATATATTTATGTATACTAATATTACATAAAATTATGTTTCAATTAATATAATACTAATTATATTAATATAACGTTAATTAAATCATACATTAAATAAGCATTTTAATATAATATAAGTATTAACAAAATTATATATAAATATTAATCTTAATACATAACGAAATATATATAAATTTGTTCGATTACAATTATGTGTGTTAATATATATACAAATGATATAGGTTCATGAATCCAAGGCCAACCCTGCATTGTTCAATATAGTCATATGTATTTTTACTACAAAATACAGTATGGTGAGTTTTCATTAATCCCTTTTTAAATGCTTTTGCAATATATATTTTTGGGACTGAGAATACATGCGTTGCTTTTATAAATGCTTTACGAAATAGACACAAGTAATCGAAACTACATTCTATGGTTGGATTATCTAATCGAATATGCCCTTTTTATTAAGTCTGGTAATCTAAGAATTAGGGAACAGACACCCTAATTGACGCGAACTCTAAAGATAGATCTATCGGGCCTAACAAGCCCCATCCAAAGTACCGGATGCTTTAGTACTTCGAAATTAATATCATGTCCGAAGAAGGATCCCATAATGATGGGGATATTCTTATACGTATATTGTGAATGTCGATTACCAGGTGTTCAATCCATATGAATGATATTTTGTCTCTATGCATGGGACGTATATTTATGAGAACGGAATATGAAAATCTTGCGGTCTATCAAAATGATAAATTTTATTGTTTTATGATAAACTTATGAACTCACCAACCTTTTGGTTGACACTTTAAAGCATGTTTATTCTCAGGTATGAAAGAAATCTTCCGCTGTGCATTTGCTCATATTACATGGAGTCGTTCATGGCATCTAGAAGTCAGAACCTCGCAATGGGACCAACTGTTGAAGACTTCGTCCAGATGGATTAGGACGGGGCATTTCAGTTGGTATCAGAGCGATGGTCTTAGTGAACCAGGTCTTGCATTAGTGTGCCTAACTGATAGTCATTAGGATGCCTTAGTAAGTCTGGACTTCGACCGTGTCTGCATGTCAAAAGTTTTGCTTATCATTTTTGTCGAAAATCATCTGTTTATCATCCTTAGGAAATTATCTGCTTATCATTCTTAGTCTAGACACATATTACTGCAATGATTGCATGTATAGTGTATAGACAATTCGTATCTTAGTGTATCTGCTAATTCATATCTTAGCGTATCTGTTATTGTTACCTTTTCCTGACAGCTTCCGTAGATTCCTCCGTAACTTATGGGATTTTAGTATTATATATGCATATGTAAATTATGTATGGCAGGGTACTAATCTACATCCTATAATCTATTTCTTATCGAAAAGTTCTTCATCTGATCGTACGAGATGAATCCCTCAACCAGTTCGAATTCCTCGGATTCTGACAGCTATTCCAACATGGAGTTTCACCTATCAGCGTCACCAGAATGACTCAACCAATCAGTCATCCCCAATTCATCTGATGAGTTCGTAGTCGACTTAATCAATAGAAACGCGCAGAAGGCAATCCCTTCCACCAACCGAATTCACCTCTTGACAATGAACCTGAAGCGTTTACCGGCGAACCTGTTCGAGACACCATTTTCAGTCTCATTTCCGGGGTAACTCGACAAGATTATATTCTATCCACAATTCTGAACCTTATTCATCCGCTCGTTCCGATCGACAATCATCCTGGAGTAATAAGTCAACGAACTTCACGCTCGAATAATCAATTCAGAGAATATGGTGCAAAATGTACCAGCTTCAGCAACATCACCGGCACCAACAGTACCATCAATAACAGCACCGGTACCATCAACAATCCATGCTTCAATATCATCATCTGTACTTTGAGTATGATCTTCGTTTTACGTATCATTCTACCTTATTTATCTTCGTTCGACATGGCGAATATGTAATCTCTAAAGTTTTAGAGGTTATTTATTCTAGTTCCAACCGAAAAGCAAATGAGTTTAATATCATATTAACTCATTAAATCCATGAATACATTTGAAGAAAATCTATATGTATATATGTTTTCATAAAGATTGTAATTAAAAATTCTCTTGTACAAACTGTTAATGGTGAAAATATTTTAACGGGTAGGTAATACCCGAGGAATATTTAGATTTTGCATTAATAAGTTACACTGTACATTCTACGAATCTGATTCAACAGTCATTTACTATCCTACTTACATCCACAAGAAATACGTATCCGTTCACCAAAGAATAACTATTTTCATTCAAATTCAATTTCATATTTGGATTTTGACCTATCAGAATCCAACAAGTGGCATAATGAAGAAATAATGGGCGCAATAAAAATTGATTAGAAACAGACTAATTAACAATATGAAATTTTGTTAAGAAACCACGCTAACAAGATCCTAGCTAACTGTTCCTAACTAACTGTTAATTCCGTATTACATTTTATTTTATCGCAATTTATTTATCGCAATTTATTTATCGCAATTTATATTATCGCAATTTTATATATCGTCATTTAAATTCTGTTATTTACTTTACGCACTTTATTTATCGTCATTTAATTTCTGTATTTATTTTACGCATTTTAAATATCGGGACACGTGTACAAGGTTTTGACATATCGTATCGACGCATATATATATATATATATATATATATATATATATATATATATATATATATATATATATATATATATATATATATATATATATATATATATATATATATTATTTGGAATAACCATAGACACTCTATATGCAGTAATGATCGAGTCTGAGACATGTACACGGGTCACGATACGTATTAATTAATTTGAATATTATATATTAAACTATATACGATTTATTAAATTTCTAACTGTGGAATATCAACTGAGGACCAACATTGGACAATTAAAATGAATTAAAATATTGATTATAACATATGAAACTAAACTTCTTCAAGTTTGCCACTTGACTTCATCTTAAACCTCAATTGTATCTTGACGATTACAATCTACGTTCAAACTCTGCAATGATTCTTGAAAACTCCTCAATTGAGAGGATGAACCAACCGCACTTCATCTACGGAAGAAAACATTGATACATATAGTTATACACTTGAAAACACTTGAAACTTGGGTAAACGTTTAACACGTATCTATGCTAGCTCTTTTGGCGTTGTTATTACCGAAAATAACTTTGCAATCCCTTTCCAAAATTAGTCAAGTTTGTCACAGCTCCAGCAAGTCAACTTTGACTTTTCATTTAAAACAACCTTATTATAACCTTGAACTACATGCGTGCTCTTTTATTGTTACCGGGGAACCTTTTATATTCCACCATATTATCAGCAGATGTACCAACAACCTCGTCGCTCCTTGGTTTAAATCTCTCCGACAAATCACAAAAATTATCTATTGAAGTCTCATCATGTACTCATCCGCACCTTATAACGAGAATTGCCATACCAAATATCGAGAATCAGCAATCAATATTTTGAAATCTCGCAGCATGTCTATATCAACAGTTATATGTAAACATATAACATTTATCTCTTAGACTTATGATCTTCCATTCTGAAATTCTGAAAAGCACCCAGTCTACAAATCAATACCACAAATTCTGAAAAAGCTGAATACAGCAGTACAAACTGCACACGACCTTAAATGTCGAAAGTTTGATGATAAAGAATGAGGTATTGGAAACACTAAATAGAAAATTTAGTACCGAAAAGCGGATTATGCGAAACTATGAAGGAAGCCGTGGACAAATCACAAAGAATAAGTTTGACTTCAAAGAATCTAAATGATTCTGTTTCTGATGAAATCTTTAGCGAATACCTTACTTCCGAATCTAAACCCTTAAGGATAAATCTTCTTCAGCATCCATCGATATTAGAAATTCTAAGATATCATCGTATCTTTCATTATAAATATCCTCCATATTTCTGAAGATATTTTATAACTATTCTTATATGAAATCATTAATCTCATCGTGATATCAGTGTTACATCATATAGAAACTGATTAGTTTCTATATTCTGTAAACTTCCGAGTTTAAAATATGAATGTTATTAAAGTAATGTTGGGAACTGATGCATGAGTTAGTATAATATAATGACACTTGATCAACGTGATTATATTACATTAAGTCATGCTGAGTTTCTAAATGGGACATGATGATTCACAGATTATAACATCATCATGTGCCATGGTACACGGCTCTTACATTTTATCTGATATATAAACATATCAAGAACATATTTTCTTGATAGTTCTATCTTTCTCGGATATTCTGGTAATTTGACGAATCAAGATCGTGTTATTACCATTTCTTTCTTAGAACATTAACTATGTTCATTTTGAAATTCATATATATGAATTCTGGACCATTGCTCGCTTTAATAGAGGTCGAGAGGATAATAAAAAGGCAAAGAGATCCAAAATACAAGAAAAAAATATAAAGCCCAATGACAACACCGAAATTACAAACCGTGAATATCAGTACGTATAGCAATATAAAGACACGGGAGGATTATAAATATAATAATCCCTAGAGCATAATAGAAATAAACAGATTCTTCAGGTGGGAGTTGGAAAAGAAGAACGATCGTTGCGATAGTTAGAATAAAAAATAAGGATCAAAACAGGGTTAAGCATTTTCATAAATCTTTTGAATTTGGGAATTGAGTATAGAAGTGGTGAGAACAAATGGAACGGAAAAGGTAAATTTATAAAGGAAATATCAGACGTAGTAATCGGGGCAGATCACCGATTTAATTAAAGAGATCTTAAATTCCATAAATCCCGAAGAATCAGATCTTATAGATTTTCAAGATTTTCTTTTAAATCCCTTGAATTCCGGAATTTAACCCTGACTCTGTCAAAAGCTAAGGCAACCCTTTATCCTTTCATTTCACTATTTTATGATAGCTTCACTCGTACGCTCCGTATAATCGAATCGTTTTATTTATATTAATCAATAATGATAAAACGATATTTATCAACTCATATTCGTCATGAAAACATTTTTATTGTTAGCCATGACCACCTCACTCAAATTTTGGGACGAAATTTCTTTAACGGGTAGGTACTGTGACGACCCGGGAATTTTCGACCAAAATTTAAACTTAATCTTTAAATGATTCTGATACGATAAGCAAAGTCTGTAATAATGAAGTCTCAAAAACTGTGAACTATTTTCATGGATTCATTTAACTTTCAATTATTCCCGACGATTCACGAACCTTTGATTATAAACAGAAATAAACGTATAAATAATCATACATGTAAATAATTACATATAATAAACTAAATATATTAATGTACTAGTATATGATTTAGCTATTATGAACGATAACTTAAAATGACTAAAACTTATTTATTTTGAACATAAAGAGTAGATTGAATATATATAATTTATCGATGTTAACAAGTAATTAAATGTTATACTCAGATATTATTTGTTTCAATATATATATAATTAATATAATTACCTACTTAATACTTAAACTCTAATTGTATATATATAATAGTATATATATAAATGAATTCTACTCATAACTGGTAATTGTATGGATATAACAATATACTAAAATGAATAAATAATAAATACTCAAAATATGTTATTCAAGTTTAAAGTATAGTTGTATTAGTAATATTAATATTACTATTATTATAAATTGTATTATTAAGAGTATTATCATTATAGTTATATTTTATATTAAGATTAATTATAACTTATAAAAATAAATAGATACATAAACATAAGAGATATACATTTATAAAGATAAATAAATACAAATAAATAAATAAATATATATATATATATATATATATATATATATATATATATATATATATATATATATATATATATATATATATATATATATATATATATATATATATATATATATATATATATATATATATATGAAGTTATATATATATTAAGAAATCAATATTATTTTTATTATTATTAATGAAATTATAATTATTAGTTACTAATAATTGTATAACCTCACACGTATGAAATATGGAATCCAATAATCTGGTTCGCTTCACCCTCAATCTGTATCCAGTTATTGTTCCTGTCAAATATAATAGGGTATACAAACCAAGATCGTACAAGAGTTAGTTGTGTGTCACAATCTCCTTTATATTTTTCTTATTTCTTCCTTCTGTCTCATACTCTGATCGAATATATCAGTACACCCACTTTCATTCTATAATTGAGGTTCACTGTTATTGATTGATTGAATGATCATTCAATTACATTACGGGTATTATATAATAAAGATATCATTTACCTAATACATATATATATATATATATATATATATATATATATATATATATATATATATATATATATATATATATATATATATATATATATATAACATATGCATATATGCAATATTGTAAGATCAAACCCATAAATATATACATTCATGTTCTTGATCAACCATACACCCATCACTCTTGTAGATTGAGAATCCATCTCAATAACCACCCCAACTCTTCTGCTTCGGTCACCACCACTCTACTACGATCACTAATTCGTCACCACAAATAACTGTCACCCTGATCCACCAAACCGTAAACCCTCACCTCGTTATCTCTCTTCTCCTTGATCGTGAACAACCCAAAGAACCACAACCTTCCATCACATTAAGCACCACCATCTATCTTTCTACGTTTATACATATACATATATAACAAACAAGACACACATATCTTAACACTTACATGTATATAAACCACCGAAGACACCCTCGTCCACTTTGAAAACCCAAAAATCACCTCAATCATCATGATCATCATCACTCTCAACTCCATTAAACTACTTCTGCTATATATCGACACTCTTGCTGTTTCCTCTTTTTCGAACAACACTCGAAAATCTGCGTTTACTACAGCTGCAACTCTTCTTCTATTTCTCTGTTCACGTTATTACTACTACAACCTACTGTATACTTCTCTTCTTCTTTTCTGTTCGAAAAAAAAATCACTGAAACTATATAAAAACGTCGCTGCTAGATAGTTTATATTCTTTTTGCATTTGAGCAGGCTTAATATAAATAATGCTAGTGATAATGCAAGGATAATGATTAGGGAATAAAGTGGTAACAATGGTTATTATTAATGGTGAGTGCATGCTGTGTTGGATTGGTTTCTACCATTCAAATTTTCTATCACTAAATCCGAAACCCCACATAAACTAACAATTTTACAGCTATCATGATACATGATTGATAGGGGTAATGAATTGGGTAATATATGTTTACAATATAAAGTGGGTCAACTTGGATATTCCCATTTAATATATAAGCATTCTAAAAAGTTTAGCAAGTGGTGCATGATGAAAATGCATGGCCGACCAAAGTGATTGCAAAAGGGGACCTTTAGATCCTTTTTCTTGAAACGTGTTTTCTTAATTGTGATGGGGCCGAGATTATGTATTTTTAGTTGGATTTTGAATCGTTGAACTTTGAAGTTAATTTTCGTGCTTGAAATTGATTATGTTGGAGACAAGATGGGTGAAGTCTATCTGCTATTCTATTTTTTTTCTTCCTTCGAAGACAGCTGCAAAGGCAGCCATTTCTGCTGCCCTTTTGCTATCCAGCGAAAAAAATACAGAAAGGTTATATGGGCTATTGCTATAAATTAGCTTGAATGGACTGTTTTGTTTAGGCATTTAAACTTCTGTTGGGCCATAGATTATTAGGTGGGCTGTGTTAAGTTGGACTGCAAGTGATTGGGCTTTTAAAATGAACTAGGATAATTGGGCCGGGATAAGAAGGAATACGGGTTAAAATTATTTTGGGGTTGTATAAAAACGGAAAGCACGAGTAGCTTGAATGGTTGGGGGTTAGTGTCGGGAAACGAGAGGTCGTGAGTTCGAACCCGGTTTGCGACGTTTTCTTTTCTTTTTGAAGAGGTTTTGAGGTAGCCTTTATTTATTTATTTGTTAATACTTTTTAATCTTAATTATTATTATTTTTAATATTAATATGATTATTATTGTTTGATTATTATTATTATTGTTATTATTATTATTATTATTATTATTATTATCATTATTATAAAAACTACCATTTTATTGTCATTAAAAACTATCAATTTTATTATTAGAATGGTCATTATGTTTATTATTGATATTATTATTATTATTATTATTATTATAAAAATTACTGTTATTACAAATTTTATGAACATTATAATAATTATTATTATTATTATCATCATTATTATTTTTAACATTAAGATTATTATTTTTACCATTATTATTATTACTATCAGTATTTATATTATTAATATTACTACTAGTATTATTATTATCACCACAAATATTTTCTATATAAAAATATATTTATGTATACTAATATTACATAAAATTATGTTTCAATTAATATAATACTAATTATATTAATATAATGTTAATTAAATCATACATTAAATAAGCATTTTAATATAATATAAGTATTAACAAAATTATATATAAATATTAATCTTAATACATAACGAAATATAAATAAATTTGTTCGATTACAATTATGTGTGTTAATATATATACAAATGATATAGGTTCGTGAATCCAAGGCCAACCCTACATTGTTCAATATAGTCATATGTATTTTTACTACAAAATACAGTATGGTGAGTTTTCATTAATCCCTTTTTAAATGTTTTTGCAATATATATTTTTGGGACTGAGAATACATGCGTTGCTTTTATAAATGCTTTACGAAATAGACACAAGTAATCGAAACTACATTCTATGGTTGGATTATCTAATCGAATATGCCCTTTTTATTAAGTCTGGTAATCTAAGAATTAGGGAACAGACACCCTAATTGACGCGAACTCTAAAGATAGATCTATCGGGCCCAACAAGCCCCATCCAAAGTACCGGATGCTTTAGTACTTCGAAATTAATATCATGTCCGAAGAAGGATCCCGGAATGATGGGGATATTCTTGTATGTATATTGTGAATGTCGATTACCAGGTGTTCAATCCATATGAATGATATTTTGTCTCTATGCATGGGACGTATATTTATGAGAACGGAATATGGAAATCTTGTGATCTATCAAAATGATGAATTTTATTGTTTTATGATAAACTTATGAACTCACCAGCCTTTTGGTTGACACTTTAAAGCATGTTTATTCTCAGGTATGAAAGAAATCTTCCGCTGTGAATTTGCTCATATTACATGGAGTCGTTCATGGCATATAGAAGTCAGAACCTCGCAATGGGACCAACTGTTGAAGACTTCGTCCAGATGGATTAGGACGGAGCATTTCACGTTGGGCCCAATAGATCTATCTTTAGGATTCGCGTCAATTAGGGTGTCTGTTCCCTAATTCTTAGATTACCAGACTAAAAAGGGGCATATTCGGTTTAATAATTCAACCATAGAATGTGGTTTTGATTACTTGTGTCTATTTCGTAAAACAGTTATAAAAGCAGCGCATGTATTCTCAGTCCCAAAAATATATATTGCAAAAGCATTTAAAAAGGGAGCAAATGAAACTCACAATACTGTATTTTGTAGTAAAAATACATATGACGACATTGAACAATGCAGGGTTGGCCTTGGATTCACGAACCTATATCATTTGTATATTTATTAATATTCATATTTGTAATTGAACACATATATATATAAATGTATTAGTTATATCATTTTTATGTCAATAATATATATATATATATATATATATATATATATATATATATATATATATATATATATATATATATATATATATATATATATATATATATATATATATATATATATTTATATGTTCATTTTGTATATAAAAATTATTAAATTTTGTTATGTTATATGTGTTAAATATATATATATTTATGTATGCATTTTATTTGTTTATCCAAAACAGTAGTTCTATTATACTAAGTTAAAATTAGTAACAAATAATAATAATAGCATTAATAATATACATATGTTAATAGTAACCCTAATAGTGATAATAACAATGGTATTAATAATAATACTTATGCCAATAGTAATAATACTAATAATTATAGAAAATGATACTAATACTAATATTATACTTATGTTAATAATAATAGTTCTAATATTTATAAAAAGATAATAATAATAATCATATTCATACTAGTGATAATAATACTTAAAATGATAAATTGGGTAATGTTATTAATAATACCTACAATGGTATTAATAATAATAATAATACTTATGCCAATAGTAATAATACTAATAATTATAGAAAATGATACTAATACTAATATTATACTTATGTTAATAATAATAGTTCTAATATTTATAAAATGATAATAATAATAATCATATTCATACTAGTGATAATAATACTTAAAATGATAAATTGGGTAATGTTATTAATAATACCTATAATATTGATATGATAAAGTTAATAATAATGTCAGTAACGATAATAACAATAATACTTAAGGACAATACAAAAATAATAATATTATCAATGATGATGATATTTATAAGGCTAGTAATAATAATACTAATAATATAATACTAGTAATAATGATAATGATAATGATAATGATAATAATAATTATATTAATGATAGTCATAACATTACTAATACCTAATAATAATAATTGATATTTATTACTTATATTAGTAATATTCTTAACAATAATAATTATAATACTAACATTAATAACAATAACTATAATAATCATAACAATAATAATCATATTTATAATAATAATGATAATAATTAATATTAATAAGTAATGATAATAATAATAATTAAAAACATAAAGACTACCTTAAATGAATGAGTTCCAAAAATAACAACCCATGCCCGGGCTCGAACCCGTGACCTCTCGCTCACCGGAACAACACTTTACCATCCCTCCATCCCTTCTTTTCTGACTTAAACAGAATATGTTTTTATATAACATGTTTTTTAAATAACCTTAAATAACTTCTTCTTCTTCTTCTTCGTTATTCATTCAACCAGAGATCATATCAAGCTTAATAATTAAATTATGTGTTCGATTTAAAACTTAAAACTTGAAATTGAAACATAAACATTCCATGTGAGTGAAAAGAAAAAAAAATCAGTGCTGCTGTTCGTCGCAAAGCTCAAAACACAAAAAAAAAAAAAAAAAATTGATAATGATATTGAGAACGTTTCGACCAAAGGTTACAACACGAGTTTTGTTTCAAATCAACCCTAAAATCTTTGTCAATCATCAATTTAAACAGAGACCTTAAAACAACTTCGAATTTGCTTGAAGAACATAAGTTGACTTTTTAAATTATGAACTTTGACTCCAAAATTTAGATTCGTTATTAGTAATTGGGATTTGAGACTTTGCAGAAAGTTTTAGTATGTGATTCCTAACAAAATGACATTTATAGATTTTGAGATTAAATAAAAAAATCGAACCTTGGCTTGAAATATAAGGAACAGAGGATGTCGTGGGTTTTTCTTAATTTTCAGACTTTGTTTCTGAATTGCAGATAGGTATAACCTATTAAGAATCGTATGATTGAAGTAGGAACATTGTTATATCACGGATTTGTGTATCATTAGTCGACAAAGAATTAAATCAGAAGAAGGAAAATCGCAAGCAGATAAGAGGGATAAATAAATAAAATATATCATATCTCGATTTCAATCTGATTCGTGATTTTTTTCTAGATTATTAAAATTCTAATTACTAAATATATCTTTTATATATATTATTAATAATAAATATATCTTTTATTTGATTTATATATTGTTATAAATACTAATTTATTAGTGATTATTAATATTATTTGTATTTTTATTATTATTAATGATAATAATAATAATAATAATAATAATAATAATAATAATAATAATAATAATAATAATAATAATAATATATATAACAAATTACGTGTATCAAATTTTATGTCTATATTTCATGTTTTAAAGATAATACTATTAATAATAATATCAGAATAATAGTAGTAATAATAATTATAATAATAATAATAATCTTAATAATAACTAAGATCATAATTTTTACTAATAATAATGTTATTAATAATAATAACAATATAACAAATCATATATATCCAATTATCATATCTATATATTATATATTGAAATAATAATATTACTAATACTGTTATTAATATTAATATTAGTCTTAATAATAATTTAAGTAATTATAACAACTATATTCTAAACTTTTAATTAAATTTAATATAATACAATTTATTAATTATATCATATTTACCAGTTATCTAATGTATAGAATATTTAATATTTATATATTTTATGTATTTTACAATATACATGTAATATTAATTGTATATAGAAATCATACATATATATTTATTCCTATAGTAACTTAACCATTCTATAAATTACTTCACATTATTATATACTTATTTTCAAACTTATATATATATATATATATATATATATATATATATATATATATATATACATATTTAATTAATTGTTCGTGAATCATCGGGAGTAGTCAAAAGGTCAAATGATTTCATGAAACAGTTCAATTATTTTAAGATTCAATTAAATAGACTTTGCTTATCATGTCGAAACCATAAAAGTTTAAGTTTAAATTTGATTGAAAATTTCTGGATAGTCACAGTACCTACCCGTTAAAGAAATTTCGTCCCAAAATTTGATCGTGGTCGTCATAGCTAACATTAAAAATGTTTTCATGACGAATTTGAGCTGATAAATAGAGTTTTATTACTGTTGAGTAATATGGATAAGATAATTCGATTACTCGAAGAGTACGAGTGAAGCTATCACTAAATAGTGCAATGAATAAATGCAAGTTTGTCTTAACCGATAAAGTAGTCATGATTGATTTCCGAATTTCAAGGGATTTAGAGAAAATCTTTGTAATAAGATTTGGTTCTTCGGTAATCAAGAGAATTAGGATCTGCTTTAAATGCGATCATCTGTTTTAATTTCTCTGTCAGATATTTTACTATAAATCCACATCCTTCGTTTTCTTTTAACTCATACCTTCCATTATTTCTAACTCATACTTTAAAACATTCATCAATATGCTCCATCCAGTTCTGCTTCTTGATATATTCCTAACCTTCATATTGGTCATTCTTATTTTTCATCTACCGTCGAAAGAATCTATTTACTTCTACTATACACTTGGTTTTATAGTGTTTTTAGTTCTCCCGTGTATTTATATTGCTATATGTATTGATATATACGGTTTATAATTTCTGGGTGGTTGTTGGGATTTATATCTTCTCTTATATTTCGATGTCCCTGCTTCTGTCTCCCATAATTATTGTCATCTCCAGTTAATGCTTTCTTTTATTTGCTGCGATTTATGCCCCAATTTCTATTTCAGAGCTTTATCCTTTCGTTTCTTCTTCTTATGAGTAAGTACCGCTTATAATGGTCCATAATTCGCAGATATAAATTTCGGAATGAACATTGTTAATGTTCTAAGAAGGAAATTGTAATGGTACGATCTTGACTTGTCAAATTACTAGAATACCTCAAAAAAGACCGAATCATCAAGAATTATTTTCTTGATATTTTAGAGGTTAAATAGAATAACAAAGTCATGTAACATGGCACATGATGACGTTATGATCTGTGAATCATCATGTTCCATTTAGAAACTCAGCATGAATTACTGTATTATAATCACGTTGATCAAGTGTCATTATATTATACTAATTCATGCTTCAGCTCCTAACACTACTTCAAAAGTATTCCTATTTTAAACTCGAATGTTTCAGAATTTAGAAACAAAAATAGTTTCTTTTATGATGTAATACAGATAATGCAAAGAGGTAAATGATTTCAGATAAGAATAATTATGGAAATATCTTCAGAAATATAGAGGATATTTATAATGAAAGATACGATGATATCTTAGAATTTCTAATATCAGAGGATGGTGAAGAATATTGTCTGTAGGGGTTTAGTGTCAGGAGCAAGGTATTCGTTAATGACTTCAGCAGATACTGAATCATTTGGATTCTTTAAAGGCAGGTTCAGTCTTTGTGATTTGTCCACAGCCTCCTTCATACTTTGCTCAATCCATTTTCCAGTTCCAAAACTTCTCTTTTTCTGAGCTTTGCCAATACACTAATCTATATCATCAAACTTTTTACTGCTAAGGTCGTTTACAGTTTTTGTTGCTTCATCAGCATTTCGAGAACTAGTTCGCGGTTCAGAGTGTTTTTCAGAAACTTCACATTCGAAGTATGTAAGCCTTGGAGATAGACGTTATATGTATAACTGTTGGCGTCAACATGCTGCGAGATTTCAAAATACTGATTCCTAATTCCTAATGATTCGTATGGCAATTCTCGTTACAAGAGGCAGATGAGTAAATGATGGGGTTTTGATAAATATAATGACTTTTCGGAAAATCTCAGATCATTACGGTTGCTGATAAGTTTACTGCTAATGTAGCGAGATATGAAAGGTTCCCCGGTAACAATGGCGAAAGGGCAACATATATATCAAGATTATGATAAGGCTACTCCGAATGAAAAATCGAAGTTGTCTTGTTGGAGCTGTGATAGAATTTGATACTTTGAAAAGGAATTGCAAAGTTATTTTTGCTAATAAATACCAAAGGATCTGACACAGATATGTGTTGAATTATGACTTTGGTTTCTTGAGCTTTTTAAGTACATAACTGTGGGTAATATGTGGTTGAATCATCATCTCGATTGCTCATTATTTGAAGTGTCTTCAGAAATTTTCGAAGGGTTTGAACACAGATTGTAATCGTTAATATACATTTGATGTTCTAACATAGTTTTGAAGTCAAATATAGCTTTGAAAGATGTAGGAATCTAAAAGAGATGGTACCGGTTATATCTCGAATTGAATTCTGAGGTTTCAAAATCAGAATATGTAATTGGGTGAGTATGGTTGTTTTGATTGTTATGAGAGAATGTATATTATTGTGAAAGTAGGAAGTATAGTTGATAATTTGCTTAATCAGATTCGAAGAATATAACATATTAATTGTGAATATATATATATATATATATATATATATATATATATATATATATATATATATATATATATATATATATATATATATATATATATATATATAATATACATATAATTTCTTCAGAAGGAATGAGTTAATTCTTCATAACTCGTTGATACAATATACGCGTTATTGATTCGTAATGATGTCCACAGTGATTATTGAACTGGCGGAGTTTGTGATGTTATAGATGTTGTTGATTCTGATGCTGACTGCACTGACGATGCTGGCGACGCTGACGGTACTGATGATGCTGTTGGTAAAACAAGTTTAGCTGGTTAACCACACACCATTTTTGTCAGGGTTTCTACTCTACCTTCTATCATTTTGGTTTGTTTAACTGATTTATGGTTAGGGCTAGATTAGTTAATCTCTAAGACTTTAGAGATTATATAATCACCGCGGAATGTTTCTCCAATGAAGTTATGAATCAATACTTCATTGTTTGTTGTTGGTACTCCTTGATATCTATGGTGCGTATGATGTTG
Organism: Rutidosis leptorrhynchoides; assembly: GCF_046630445.1. NCBI lineage: Eukaryota > Viridiplantae > Streptophyta > Magnoliopsida > Asterales > Asteraceae > Rutidosis > Rutidosis leptorrhynchoides. The sequence continues at coordinate 353,271,773 of NC_092339.1, forward strand.
ATGTTCGTGGGACAGATTGTGAAATTGAGGTGTGGGATGCGGATGTTGTTGTTGGTGGTGGTGATGGTACTGTTGGTGTTGATGATGGTGGTACTGGTTATGCTGCTGGTTCTGCTGTTGGTGTTTGTAATCTCTGCACCATATTCTCCAAAGCCACTACCCGAGCGCGAAGCTCGTTGACTTCTTCTATTACACCAGGGTGATTGTCGGTTCGGACGAGCGGATAAATAAAATCTAAAATTTGATGTAATATATAATCGTGACGAGATACTCTGAAATGAGAGAGAAAATGGTGTTTCGGACAGGTTCGCCAGTAAGTGCTTCAGGTTCTTCGTCAAGAGGGCAATGTGGTGGATGGAAAGGATCGCCTTCTTCTTGTCTCCAATGATTGAGGAGGCTACGAACCCATCCCCAATTCATCTAGAATAGGTGATGACTGATTGGTTGATCCATTACGGTCACACTGCTTTCAGAGCTTGAGTGAGATTCCATTTCGGAATCCGAGTGACTTGAACTAATGACAAATTCCATTTCGTATGATTGGATAAAGGATTTTTTGATATAAAATAATTTTTCGGCTATCGGGTGATATTCTATGTGCATAGGATATCTATATATATAGATCAAAAAATTTCGTAGATTACGAAGGAATTTGCGGGATATGTCAGGCAAAGTTTAAAGTAACAGATACGATAAGATATGATTTAGCAGATACGTTAAGATATGAATTTTGTCTATACACTACTCATGCAATTAATGTAGCAATACGTGTCTAGACTAATAATAATAAGCAGGTAATTTCCTAAGGATGATAAGCAGATGATTTCCGACTAGAAATGATAAGCAAAACTTTTGACATGCAGACACGGTCGAAGTCCAGACTCACTAAAGCATCCTAACGACTTATCAGTTAGACACACTAATGCAGACCTGGTTCGCTAAGACCACCGCTCTGATACCACATGTAAAGACCCGTCCTAATCCATAAGAATGAATACAATAACATATGATTACATCGCAAGGTATTTGACCTCTATATGGTATATTTACAAATATTGTATTCGTTTTAAAAGGCAAACTTTCATTACATCTAAAGTTGACAGGCAGTCATACCATTTCATAATATATCCAACTATAATTAACTTAATAATAATCTTGATGAACTCAACGACTCGAATGCAACGTCTTTTGAAATATGTCATGAATGACTCCAAGTAATATCTCTAAAATGAGCAAATGCACAGCGGAAGATTTCTTTCATACCTGAGAATAAACATGCTTTAAAGTGTCAACCAAAAGGTTGGTGAGTTCATTAGTTTATCATAATCAATCATTTTCATCATTTTAATAGACCACAAGAATTTCATTTCCAGTTCTCATAAATATACGTCCCATGCATAGAGACAAAAATCATTCATATGGTGAACACTTGGTAACCGACCTTAACAAGATGCATATAGAATATCCCCTATCATTCCGGGACTCCCTTCGGACATGATGAATTCGAAGTACTAAAGCATCCGGTACTTTGGATGGGGCTCGTTGGGCCCAATAGATCTATCTTTAGGATTCACGTCAATTAGGGTGTCTGTTCCCTAATTCTTAGATTACCAGACTAAAAGGGGGCATATTCGGTTTAATAATTCAACCATAGAATGTAGTTTCGATTACTTGTGTCTATTTCGTAAAACAGTTATAAAAGAAGCGCATGTATTCTCAGTCCCAAAAATATATATTGCAAAAGCATTTAAAAATGGAGCTAATGAAACTCACAATACTGTATTTTGTAGTAAAAATACATATGACGACATTGAACAATGCATGGTTGGCCTTGGATTCACGAACCTATATCATTTGTATATTTATTAATATTCATATTTGTAATTGAACACACACACACACACACACATACACACACACACACACACACACACACATATATATATATATATATATATATATATATATATATATATATATATATATATATATATATATATATATATATATATATATATATATATATATATATATATATATATATATATATATATATATATATATATATATATATATATAGATGTATTAGTTATATCATTTTTATGTCAATAATATATATATGTTTTATATGTTCATTTTGTATATAAAAATTATTAAATTTTGTTATGTTATATGTGTTAAATATATATATATATATATTTATGTATGCATTTTATTTGTTTATCCAAAACAGTAGTTCTATTATACTAAGTTAAAATTAGTAAAAATAATAATAATAACATTAATAATATACATATGTTAATAGTAACCCTAATAGTGATAATAACAATGGTATTAATAATAATACTTATGCCAATATTAATAATACTAATAATTATATAAAATGATACTAATACTAATATTATACTTATGTTAATAATAATAGTTCTAATATTTATAAAATGATAATAATAATAATCATATTCATACTAGTGATAATAATACTTAAAATGATAAATTGGGTAATGTTATTAATAATACCTTTAATATTGATATGATAAAGTTAATAATAATATCAGTAACGATAATAACAATAATACTTAAGGACAATACAAAAATAATAATATTATCAATGATGATAATATTTATAAGGCTAGTAATAATAATACTAATAATATAATACTAGTAATAATGATAATGATAATAATAATAATTATATTAATGATAGTCATAACATTACTAATACCTAATAATAATAATTGATATTTATTACTTATATTAGTAATATTCTTAACAATAATAATTATAATACTAACATTAATAACAATAACTATAATAATCATAACAATAATAATCATATTTATAATAATAATGATAATAATTAATATTAATAAGTAATGATAATAATAATAATTAAAAACATAAAGACTACCTTAAATGAATGAGTTCCAAAAATAACAACCCATGCCCAGGCTCTAACCCATGACCTCTCGCTCTCCGGAACAACACTTTACCATCCCTCCATCCCTTCTTTTCTAACTTAAATAGAATCTGTTTTTATATAACACGTTTTTTAAATAACCTTAAATAACTTCTTCTTCTTCTTCTTCTTCTTCTTCTTCTTCTTCTTCTTCTTCTTCGTTATTCATTCAACCAGAGATCATATCAAGCTTAACAATTAAATTATGTGTTCGATTTAAAACTTAAAACTTGAAATTGAAACATAAACGTTCCATGTGAGTGAAAAGAAAAAAAAAATAAAAAAAAAAATCAGTGCTGCTGTTCGTCGCACAACTCAAAACAAAAAAAAAATTGATAATGAAATTGAGAACGTTTTGACCAAAGGTTACAACACGAGTTTTGTTTCAAATCAACCCTAAAATCATTGTCAATCATCAATTTAAACAGAGACCTTAAAACAACTTCGAATTTGCTTGAACAACAAAGTTGACTTTTTAAATTATGAACTTTGACTCCAAAATTTAGATTCGTTATTAGGAATTGGGATTTGAGACTTTGCAGAAAGTTTTAGTATGGGATTCCTAACAAAATGACATTTATAGATTTTGAGATTAAATAAAAAATCGAAACTTGGCTTGAAATATAAGGAACAGAGGATGTCGTGGGTTTTTCTTAATTTTCAGACTTTGTTTCTGAATTGCAGATAGGTATAACCTATTAAGAATCGTATGATTGAAGTAGGAACACTGTTATATCACGGATTTGTGTATCATTAGTCAACAAAGAATTAAATCAGAAGAAGGAAAATCGCAAGCAGACAAGAAGGATAAATAAATAAAATATATCAGATCTCGATTTCAATCTGATTCGTGATTTTTTTTCTAGATTATTAATATTCTAATTACTAAATATATCTTTTATATATATTATTAATAATAAATATATATTTTATTTGATTTATATATTGTTACAAATACTAATTTATTAGTGATTATTAATATTATTTATATTTTTATTATTATTAATGATAATAATAATAATAATAATAATAATAATAATAATAATAATAATAATAATAATAATAATAATAATAATAATAATATATTACAAATTACGTGTATCAAATTTTATGTCTATATTTCATGTTTTAAAGATAATATTATTAATAATAATATCAGAATAATAGTAGTAATAATAATAATAATAATAATAATAATAATAATAATAATAATAATAATAATAATAATCTTAATAATAATAATCTTAATAATAACTAAGATCATAATTTTTACTAATAATAATGTTATTAATAATAATAACAATATAACAAATCATATATATCTAATTATCATATCTATATATTATATATTGAAATAATAATATTACTAATACTGTTATTAATATTAATATTAGTATTAATAATAATGGAAGTAATTATAACAACTATATTCTAAACTTTTAATTAAATTTAATATAATACAATTTATTAATTATATCATATTTACCAGTTATCTAATGTATAGAATATTTAATATTTATATATTTTATGTATTTTACAATATACATGTAATATTAATTGTATATAGAAATCACACATATATATTTATTCCTATAGTAACTTAACCATTCTATAAATTACTTCACATTATTATATACTTATTTTCAAACTTATATATGTATATATATATATATATATATATATATATATATATATATATATATATATATATATATACATATTTAATTAATTGTTCGTGAATCGCCGGGAGTAGTCAAAAGGTCAAATGATTTCATGAAACAGTTCAATTATTTTGAGATTCAATTAAATAGACTTTGCTTATCATGTCGAAACCATAAAAGTTTAAGTTTAAATTTGATCGCAAATATCCGGGTCGTCACACCTTCGTGGAAGGAAACGAGGTAGGATTTGTATACGATTGTGGGTGGTATAGAATTCAACTCCTCTTGGAACTTTGAGGATTTTCTCGAATTGTTTGAGTGTCAAGAGATATTCTTGATCAAACATCTTGAATTTCACTATGCGATTAGATGAGAATTCAAAGTTGAGTAGAATTCTTTGACGAGAGTGGGAAAGACATGAGTCTCAGGTATGAGAAATGACTCTCATCCTACTTTAACAAACTCCTTTTGAATAGTAGAATAGTCATGGAAGAATACTTTACATTCTTCTTGTATGAGTCTTGAGTCATGACAAGATGTTTTCTTCATGTCATTTGAGGTTTTATTGAGAACTCTAGAAACTTTCATATTTGAGTGATGTTTAGAGTTGGAGAATAGAAATGTTTTAGTGGGACTCATTGCTTTGGGTGCATGAAGATCTTTGATGACCTTTCTTTAAAAAGAGGTGGAGAAATAAGTGACATTTCACAATTTTGAGAGATTGATTCATTGAAGAGTTTCCAATTACAATTAATTATAATTGTATTTGGTCATTGTATGCAGAGAAATAGCATTAGTTGAAAGTTGTTCCTCATTTATTAAGAATACCAAATAAATGTCAGAGAATCTGCGGTTGATATCACGGTCGATCGTGGTTCGACCTTGTAGGGTCTGTAGGCAGATTTTAAACACAAAATATCATACATTCACAACGATGTTCAAAATAAAATAAATACGAATTACAAACCCAAATTAAACACGTTTTAACACAAATCAAGTTTCTCAATCACTTTCATCATCAGCATTTTCACTTGATCAAAAAGTAAGTGACCTCAACATCCCCTTCAGTAGCTTCTTCACCTTAGATTGTTTCTTTGTGCACTTGATTTGACTTTTGTAAATGTCATCAAGTTTACCACTAACATCCAAGTTGCTCACGGGATCAGCTGTCTCATCACTGTCATAGATTTCAATTTCCCTTCTGCTTGATTCACTCGGGCCCGCTTCATCATCATTCTTCCTCTTTTTCGAAGATGGAGTTTTGGAGAGTCCTCCTCTTTTAATGAAATCATATGTGGGTCGATGAGAATTAGGATAAGTGATTTCAAGGTGCTCGAACATTCTGTTAAGGTGCATTCCATAAGGAAGTCCTCGAGTGGTTTCAGTGAGGAGATTGCTCATTCTTGAAGCCATAAGAAATGTCATGTTAATAGGTTTCTTCTTTTCTAGGCACCATAGCAAGGCAAGCTGAGTGACATGAATGTTGGAATGATTTCCAGATTTACAATACACATTGTAGCTGATCACACTGCTCCATAGTTCATACTTGGATTTTAGATGTCTTCCCAACACACCTTTTACGGTAATCTCCTCTTGTGGAACCTTCCTTACAAAACATATCAAGAACTTCCTCTTCATTTGAAATAAAGTATGGAAGATTAGTTAGGTCATGATAACGGCTGTAGAATCTTCACCCACTGATGGTACTCCCATTATTTTACCAAAGTCCTCCAGGGAGTATGTGTGATTCTTGTTGAGAAGATAGAAGGAGACCACCTCATTCTCGAAGGAAAAATTTGCATTGAATTCTCAAATGAGGGTTGGATAGATTGGTCCATCAATAGTAAGAAAAGACTCCCACATGAGGGCGAAGAAATCGATCATAAGCGCGAAGAAAGCGATCATAAGCTCGGGTAGTTGACCGTAGGCAACTCTTCTTCCTTCAGCAATCTTCCTATCACTAAGGAATTGTACGTTGTATTTTAGTTTTGCATTTAGCGTTTTTGGAGGATCGTATGTTTTCTTTCCTCTTGATTCCGCGTCTTTAGTTCTTGCCATTTCCTATACAAAAATACTTCAATTTAAATCAAAGTGAACGTACAAATGACACAATTGTGTAATCAAAGTTTTGCAAACTTAGCTAACATGAGTACACTTGTGTTCTAGTGTTAACTTTTCTTCATATTTTTAGCCTTTTTGGTAAGAGTGTGTTTGCAAATATATGAACATATGTTCTCACAATATTCATATAACACAGTGATTTGCAAACTTAGTTATCATCAATACCTAGTGTATTGATGTTAACATTCTTCACATTCTCACCCTCTTTTGGTGAAAATGTGTTTACACTTTAGATTATTAGTGGTTTTCATAATGTTCACATGGATTCGTGTTTTGAAAATTTGAGTTTCATCAATACACAATTGTAAACTTGATTTTCATTAACATAAGTGTTTTGACATTACCAATTTCTACATTATTACTCTTCATTAGTGACAATGTGTTTGAATCATGTGAACAATGAACTTATGAAAACCGAATCTAGTTGTATGATGAACCCTAGAATTCAAAGTCTTAAATTGATGCAATGTTAATCATGATTTCAAAGGTTTTTGAGGTTTTCATGAACACACTTGATTATTAGCATCAATATGAGTGGGAATTTTGAATTAGGGTTTGTTCAAGCAATATTTGAAGAATTCATCATACTGACACAATTGAACTAGGAGAATTCATAGATTAATCTTACCAAGATTGAAGATTAGGGATGAGAAGGAACAGATTCGTTGGTGTGCGGTTGAAGATCTTGAGCCGTGGAGGAGAGGGAAATAATAAAAATTTTGAATAAAATACAGAATGAGGCAAGAACAAGGTAAAAGACCCGCCAGTACCCGTGCGGTTGAACTGCGGTCGACCGTAGGGTTGGCCGTGGTGATTTTCTGCGGTTGAACTGCGGTCTGCCGTGGGTTGACCGTGCAGCATGGAATAGTGGATTTCTTGTCCGTTTCTTCACATCGAGCGCGTTTTGGGGATTTTGTCGTTTCTATAGAATACTTGAGGACAAGTTTTCATTGCTTAACATTGTATGATCACATCCAATCGATGTTTCATCATCAATGACACGTATGTAGGCATGTATGTATAATTATGTGTGTGTGTGTGTGTGTGTATATATATATATATATATATATATATATACACATATATTATATAAATAAGGCACATTGTCCTTCAACTAGCATGCAATCCATTCAAGCAAGCATTTATTCCTAAGTTAGGCATAATCTTAAAGAGAAAATCGTTTAATCATTTAGAGAATGTGCAATAATGACATATTGACTTAAAACACATAAGTGTAAAAAGCACAATCATCTTTTCTTAACTTTTGATCATTGATTCTCATATATCCTAAGATTACCCAACCCTTGACTTATCCCTCCTATAGATTTGCTAGATTGTTTACCCTTCCTAGGTTTTTAACTTTCTTGATAATTGACCTTGGACTTAGAGTACATGACTAGTTTTCATTACAATTTTGTCTTTATAACAATTTTTATCATTTAAAGATCTTTTCAAATAATTGTTTTCATCACTTAAAATTTTGTTGCGTTGATTTACCTATTGTAATTCATTTTCTAACAATTTTACTTTGTCACAACTTCTAGTATACACAAATTTTATCGCTTTGTACTCATCAAGCAAATCTTCATAATTAGAAGGATAGAATACATGTACCTTATCGCTTTGAATGCTTGAGCTTTCGCCTTCTTCCTCTTGATAGCACGATTCAACCTCATCTTCACTTCGAGCATTTTGACTTGGAGAGTATCTTGGACCCATAATACAAAAGCCTTCATCTTCATCTACATCTTGATCAACCAACCAATTCCCATCAGGACATTCAAGTCTTGTAACCTTTTCTTCTAACCCATTATTCATTGACCAATTAGAGGCTTCTTCAACTTGAGGACATAGTGAATCCCAGCATTACTTTGAACTTTCACATGAAAGCATTCTAATCCTTTCTTCACTAGGAAGAACTCTATGAAGTAGTGATATACCATCAAATTGCTTTAGCATTTTATTCACTACTTCATTATCTTGGAATGGTAATTTTACCATATTTGAAGATTCTTGAGAAACATAACTTCCTCCCTTGATGATTCTTCACATGTCATAATCTTTTGATTTGACATAGATCTCAAATCTTATTTTCCACACATAGACATCCTCTCTATTAAAGATTGGTGCTTCATTAGCCAATCTTTCAAGGTATGTCATCGTTTGAGTTGATCCTAGGAATGTTTGACTCGGGTTTTTGCCCAAAATGATTTTTGACTCAATCAAAAACGTTTCTAGAGAAAATGTACGAGCAACCGCTCTGATACCAATTGTAAGTAACTAAAGGGGGGTGAATAGTTACTTAATACAATTTTTAAAACTTTTTCGATGATCAATACGATTTTAACAATACTTAATCACGTTAGTCAACTCAAACCAATGTGTGGTGTGTTTATGTTTGTAATAATGCGGGATGTAAAGTAAAGAACATAAACACAAGGATTTATAGTGGTTCGGGTGGATGATAACTAATCCACCTTAATCCACTCCCCGATTCACTAATCGGGATTTCTTGCTTCACTAAGCACCTTTCTCCAAATCTAGTGGAGATTCGATTTACAAGCCTTGTACTTATCCTTAGACAATAAACCCAATCATTCTATCCCTTTGAAGGATTACCTCCAACTTAGATCAACTTGTCTTCACCTTGGACAATCAACTCCCTAGTTCCCTTTAAGGAAGATGATAGCTAAGCTAGCATATACTTCTATTTACAAAGTACAAAGACTCACCCTTTTTCAGTGTTGATAATCCTAAGACAATTCTAAGAATTAATACATCACTATGTAAACTCACAAAGATAAGAAGTTGAAAGTAAGTTTACAAACACCCCTTTTATAATCTATGAGATTATAAAACTTCTCTTTCTAATCACAAACATATGCATGAATGTAATGTTTTTGTGATTCTCTGATGATTTTGAGTTGTAGCATTCAAGAGGTCCAAGTCTTCAAAGTTCTTCAAGTCTTGCTATTTATATGGAGAGATGCAAAAGTCAACCCTGTCTGTGGCTTGACCTACGATCGATCATGGGTCGATCGCACGCGGTTCAGTCCAAAATATGTATCCGTTGTATAGCCATTTGAATCAGTTTTGGACATCCCTCTTTGGACACTTCACTTCATTTAACACTTGCAAAAAGATACCTAACATCCTATACAAGTACTATATGCATTAAATGTCCATTTACCTTGGATGTATTGCCTTGATAGTGACTTATCATGCTCAAAGTGGAAAGTCTAACATTCTTGGATGCAAGACATGATAATCATTTGAGGCAATCTCAGTTTTGTCATAAACCTTTATTTGTAATTAACACAATTTCTAAGTCTCTATTGGTTGGTCAACATGTCATTGATGACACAAACCCACTTTAATCACAAAGCATGCTAGTATTCAAATTTGAACTTGTTTGTAATTAATTAAGTGTGGTAATGATGTCTCGACAGATTAAGCAAGTAATAACAATTAAGCATGTTGCAAGACATCAGGTTAATCAAGTTTAAACTTATTTATAAACTTAATTTTAGACTTAAGCAAGCCTATGTGTGTTAATGTTTCATTGTCTTTTAAGCTTACTAGATTATGACATTCTAAGTACTATCCAAGTAACACATGCATATATTGAAGTATTCCAAATACTAGTTCCATCTTGTAACAATATCAAGACAAGGTTGATACATATACATATTAACTAACTACTTATCATTTAGCATTTAACACTTAGTCAAATAATACACATATACTAATAGCAAGTAGTCAAGTAATATTCATGTAATGACCAGCAAGAGATCTTTAAGTAATCTTAGAATTAAGCATATAGTGATAACATAGAATTAAACTAAGGCCATGTAAATTTTACTTGCAAAGTGGCATTTGCAAGATTAATGTATAAGCATACATTAATATCCAACACATGTACAAGGGAAGAGCAACTCTTGGTTGGGACTTGGTGACCATCCTAAGTATGTCTAGATACATTTTAGATGTACATGTTTTCCTATAATACTAATTTGTTATCCTTAATCAAGGCTTAATCGTTATTAAGGTGTCATTAGGCGTGATTAACCAAAATTAGTGTTATAGTGCAAAAATCATTTGGGAATGAAGGAGGCAACTATCATAAGCATGTTTGAACAGGTTTCATAAATTATAGATGCTCGGAAGTGGTCAAACTTTTTTCGATCAAAAACCGGACAGTAGGTTTCTGCGGTCGATTCACGGTCAGCCGCGGAGTCGACCGTGCAACCCAGATTTCATAAATCTAAGTCTCCAAGGTCTGACTTGTGGTCGACCGTGGTTTAGCTGTGTACCTTCATCTTTCATTTCAAGCTTTCTTTGGTTTTGATCTTTTGCTAGAGTAAGTATGGATTAGTGAACTTGTTTATTTATGTCAAGATGTCTACCATCACATTTAGCTATGTGCATATGTCATCATCAAAACACTTATTATTACGGGTTAAGATTATTTATAGTCATTTAACATAATCCCATGTTAACCCACATTCTCTCTCAACATATATCTTACACTTAATAAAAGTGAATACTTAAAGGATCATACGATGATAGAACTTGCTTTCAAACATTTAACTTAGATTATATATTCATAAGTGGTAAAACTTATATCTATAAATAAATAATATGGTGGGTGGTTTATGGCTCCAGCCATTGATCTTAAAATAGTCTTTAAAAAATATTAAATATATAATTTTTTTAAAGACAAATTATCGGCATTACCCGTAGGGGACTTAAGAGCACACGGTGCCCCCGTCTCATCGCCGCCATCCTCCTAAACCGACGCCGGAAAATATATATATATATCGGTCGACACCGGGGCGACGTCGATTACGCTGTCGGTTGCCAATAACAGCAGCTCAACGCTGCATTTTCCGACCGTTTGTTTTTTATTTTCAAATTTTATTTTAACGGCTAGTTTTAGTCAAAAAAAAAAAATCCAAATTTTATTTCCAATAAATACTACATTATATTATACAATACCATTTTACTCACAACTTGTCATTTTATTGATCACTTTTTCTCTACAATATATAAATTACCACTTTAATAACTGTAATCTAGTTTATTTTAAGAATTTTATTATATGAAATTTATTTAAATATAAATAAAAATTTAATTAAAAAACCAAAAAATAATAAATGGACGCTCGGGACACTTCTACCCACGTCAGTATGTCACCGTCGGTCAATTTCGAGGTCTATTTTAGACACCGAAATAAACTTTGGTCGAGAGACTACAGGATACCTAGTGTTCTAACCACCTTCACGATCATTTGTCAAGTTAATTAAAAAGAGAACAATAGTAAACTAATAGATAGCAAGTAATAATTAGATCCACAATGTATGACAACGTCAAACGGCTTATAATTGCGGTCTTTTTATCTCTAATTTCAAATCAACATCGTTATTAGTATGAGTAAATGAGTAATGATGATAGTGATAAACTCATCATAATTTTACACCAAACTTTACTGCTATTAATACATACGGAACAACTTATTTGAATTAATGAAGTTAACTATATTTTCTTTGACTTTTTTTTTTGGTGAAAATAATGCAACCTTTTATATAAACGGCAACGTTTTCTATAATAATAATAAAAAAAACGTACTCAACCAAAAGATATAAAGAAAGAGATAAAAAGCTCGAACTTAGAAAGCGAGAACAAGCTATATTATTTAACACCGAGCCTCTACTCATACAAACGACACCACAAACTCAGAAACTAAGAAACAAGAAAACAATAACGTAAATCGTACTAAGCAACTAAGAAACCACACAACTACGAACTTTACATACAATCAATAACCAAATAAGCAACGAGCAACGAACCTCAACGAAGCCTATGGTCCCACTTTCTTCATTTTACCGTCGATTGTCTCGTGGTTAATATTTATACCGCACCAATTAACAATTTTGTAAGATAAAACGTTAGAAGATGCATCAACAACAAAAATAGCCGACGAGGGAGCAAATATACCATTATCCTCTAGATCTTGAAAGAAGTCATTCTTTGTCAGGTCGACACCTGAAGCCGAAATTCCAACTCTACAATTAAAGTTAACTTGATAATAGCTGCTAGATTACGTATTATCATTTAATAAATGCTATAATTTATTTTGGTATTTAATATCACATCATATTCTTATAAAGAAATATCATCATAATTATTTGTAAGAGCCCGAAGAGTGATGATATCACAATCAATCAAGTATCCTAGTGTTATAAAAAAAGTGAGTGAGAGTAGCGTCTTTAATAGTATTTTCATGGATTTTCTTTAGAACATCAATTTTTGAATTACTGACAAGGATATAAACCACTCATCCGATCATATTCGACACACTCACGCTCTGGAGGAAACCAATTCTTCCCGTTAAAACCCACGAGGATATTTGAACCCGGGAACTAATATCCTCAAAGTTCATCACCCATAGGATTCGAACCGAGAAAAAGTCTTCAAAGTTCAGTCTCCCATACCATTCAGCAGAAGGCTCAGTGGTTATTTTCATGGATTAAAATTAAATTATTTTTATTACTAATATTTTCTCATTTAGAAAACACAAAAAATTAAATCGAAAACATCATTACACCCAACACATTGCTCGATAACGTCACCATGAAGTAGGCGCGACACTAAATTACAGTGTCTCTGATCGATATTTTGTGTGATTAGTTGCCACTCAACGTATTTTAAACCTTATAACATACAGAGTATATTATAGTACCACTGTGTTAGTGTTTGATTTTTAGCGAGTTTGTCATATGGAAGTAGTTCGTTTCTTATTTGTTAGTGTTAGCCCCGTTTGTTTGTTTGTTCAGTTAGGCTCGACAATAAATAGCGGGTGCTCGTTGTTTTGGTTATAGTTAGTTTTCTGGTTTCGAGTCTAGCTTTTTCTGTTACAGTTGTATTCTTGTTAGTTCTTTCATGAAAATTGGATTAAGAAAAATATTTAAATTATATGTGTTTGATTTCTTTGGATATTGAAAATTAAATCATGTGAATTTAATCACTACACCGAAGTGCAAACCTAACAAACTAGTTTTTAACATATAATGTACTGTATGTATTGATGCATATAAAATGAAACTTGTACAAAACTTGTATAAGTTGGAGAACTATGAACCTAATTTTGAAATTTCATATGGGTGATCGGGTTGATCGGTTTATAACTCTTTTCTTATATGTTTATTTCTACCTATATTATATTTCCTTCGTCTTATCTTAATAGTCCATTTTATTAACTGCCTCAAATTAATAGTCCACTTCTATAAATAGATAAGAATAATTGGTTAAAGTTCTTTTTTGCTCTTACTTTATTCAAATGACACACAAAATGTAAGTAAAAAGTAAGAGGTAAAATTAAAAAATAGACAAAAAGTACAGTAATAATCATTTTTTCTTAAAATGTGTGTTTTTTGGTTTGTGAACTATTACTAAGTTTGGACGTAGAGAGTACTTTATATCAATATCAATTATGGGGTATCCGAGCCTACACGTAATTGGTTTGGATTGGCCCGTGTACGCTCGGGTTTACTATTCAATTCTTACCTATTTTTTTATTTTCTAATATTTACAGTCTTTTACCCTTACATCAATTTAAATCATTCGCCATTGCATTTCGTGTCTATATACTATAAAGATTCAGCGTTTAATCTTTTTACTTTATGAAACAAACTTAAAATACTCTATAACACTACTCAAAATCATAACTACAAATATAATAACATTAAAAAAATACGGAGTATCAAATAACCAGTGTCCGTACAAATATGATAAATAAGTAGTAGTGGCGGGGTTATATATGTAAACAAGTTAAGGAGTCCGCACTTCGGAGCGGAACTCCAAAGCAGGTTCTAATGAAAAACACAGTGTTTGAAAAAAAGAAAAAACCAACGTGTATGAAAGGTGGACCTAACTATTTAGCGTTTTTTTAAAAAGCATCCATTTTGCGAGTAATTAGTTGTGTTGTGTTCGTAAAATTATTTCGAGTTGAACGGTATTGTTGAAAAAATTTAACTCGCGGCGAACGAGAAGATATAGCCCGTTGAAAATTTAGGTGGAGTTTATTTAAAATTTTTTATGAAAATTTTGATTTGACGTTTTGCCCCCTGATTGAGGGGCCGATTTGTATTTTGACTGAAGTTGGGAGTCGATTTATATTTTGACCAAAGTTGAGGGTCATTTTAAAAAATCGAATTTTAGTATTAAAATCATGATATTAATAGTAAAATATACTTTCTATCCAATATATTTATAATTATAATTAAATATATTTATAATTATATAATATCGTGAAAGTGATTGAACATTGGTCGCCACGCCTCTTCCCAATCCTAACTTCCATTTTGGATGACCATTTAACGATTAACCATCAACCCCTTATCGCCACGTGGCTTTTATACTTATATTTTCATTTAAAAATAATCTCATCTATATTTTTTTGTTAGTTTATTCAGGAAAACTAAAAAAATGGGTAAGGATCCGACGTGTGATTTGGATTGGATCAAAATTGTCATATCTTGGGGTTGCATTCTTATCGTTTGCTTAAATACTTGAATATGTGAGCTCATCCATAATTTACTTTTAAAAATATTGTTTTTAATATGGGTTTTGTTAATGTATATTATTATAGTGTCATACGTTAAGATGCATTGAAAAAACTCGTAATTTTTATAAATATTATAATTTGTAATAAATGCATACATACAAATAAAAATTATCAGATTGAATTATTGAGTATTAAATACAAATAATAATATATACTCCTTCCGTCCCACTACAAATGTCTACTTACTTTTTACACAAAATTTTAAGAAATCCTACTAATTTCATTCTCCACCAATTAGAAATATTTTCTCACTAGAATAATCTCTTCTGATTGATTAAAGCAACAGGTGTACACTTGAAATATAACAAGCCAAAATAGAAAGGTTAACACTTAAGATGAGACTAAAGGAATATAAGGAAAATGTTGGTTCATTTAATGCCAAAACCGTTTTAAAATATCATATTAAACAAATCATTATTATTAGTGTAATAGTATTCTAACATTAGTTTTTAAGACGGTCATCAAAGTGTATAAATGTATTACTCCACTAGTCCACTTTAATATCACTTCCCTTAAAATAATAGTCGCTTAAAAGTCAATAAAATCCAGAGTTAAGTTTAATTAACATTAAAATCATTAAATTCAACTTTGAATCACTTCTCATACTCTTACATTAAATTATCTTACTATTTGTATTTGGTTTACTTAACGATTAAATGTTTAAATATTTGACTGAAATATCCCAAGCCTTTTAAATATTTTAGACAAAAACAATTTTAACATTAACATGCTAACCACTGGTGTTTATATCAATGAATGATCAAGAAACATAAAGCTAAACTCCTATATATATATCTAGAATCATTAAGCCTTGTTTGTTATAATTCAGTAGGCTTATAACTACCTTTAGTGGTTTTATTCTTGATGTTATAATTCAGTAGGCTTATAACTACCTTTAGTGGTTTGATTCTTGATTAAGAATGCTAATAATGAAGTGTAAGAGCAAAGATGATAATGGAGAGAAAGAAAGAAACACTTTGTAAGTGTGAGAAAATGGTGCAAGTTTAATGCTTGCATTCATGGCTATTTATAGCAAAAATATCACAAGTTTAGGTAATACAATAATATTACTTTTGTGTATCAATAATTGACTATCCATTTATATATATATTTATATATTATAACACTCCCCATTGGATAGCAATTTTGTTTGTTGAAGATCAACTGTAAGTTACTGCCTCGTTAAAAACCTTGCTAAAGAAAACCCAGTGGGAAAAAAACTTTAGCTAAGGGAAAAAGAGTGCAGCATGGAGTTGACTCCCCCTCAAGTAGACATCGCTTCAGTTGTTACATCTTTTGAACATGTCTCATACCAATGTTATGAACGTGTGTTCTGAAAATAGCAGTTGGAAGTGCTTTCGTGAAAAGATCAGCAGAGTTTTTGCTGGATTGAACATATCTCATTTCAATCTCGTTGTCCTTAATGAGATTTTGAGTGTATGAGAAGAATCTAGGAGGTATGTGTTTGGTTCGGTCACTTTTGATATACCCTTCTTTCATCTGTGCTATGCAAGCTGCATTATCTTCATAGATAATTGTTGAACTTTTATCGCGTTCTAGTCCACAAGAATCATTAATGATTTGTGTCATTGATCTCAACCAAAAACATTCCCGAGTAGCTTCATGTAATGCAATCACTTCGGCATGATTTGATGATGCAGCAACAAGTGTTTGTTTTTGAGAACGCCATGATATTGCAGTACCTCCATTTAGGAATACATATCCAGTTTGAGATTTTGCTTTATGTGGATCAGATAAATAACCTGCATCAGCATAACCAACCAAATCTTGTTTTGATTCGTTAGAATAAAATAATCCTAAATCAGTAGTTCCTCGAAGGTATCGAAATATGTGTTTGATCCCATTCCAGTGTCTTTTGGTAGGAGCAGAGCTGAACCTTGCCAACAAATTAACTGCAAAAGAAATGTCAGGTCTTGTACAATTTGTAAGATACATAAGAGCTCCAATTGCACTAAGATATGGTACTTCTTGTCCAAGAATATCTTCATGATCTTCACATGGACGAAATGGATCAGTTTCAACATTGAGTGATCTAACAACCATATGAGTACTTAATGGTTTTGCCTTGTCCATATTGAAACGTTTCAGAATCTTTTCAGTATATGTTGTTTGATGTACAAGTAAACCATTAGGCATATGCTCAATTTGTAAACCAAGGCAATACTTGGTTTTTCCGAGATCTTTCATTTCAAATTCTTTCTTTAGAAGTTGAATGGCTTCATGGATCTCTTTATTTGTACCTATGATGTTAAGATCATCAACATAAACAGCTATGATCACATATCCGGATGTTGTTTTCTTAATGAAAACACAAGGACAAGTAAGGTTATTTGTATACCCTTTGCTTATCAAGTAATCACTTAATCGGTTATACCACATACGTCCCGATTGTTTTAACCCATATAAAGATCTTTGTAATTTAATTGAATACATTTCTTTGGGTTTTGCATTTGATGCTTCTGGTACCTTAAATCATTCAGGTATCTTCATATATATATCACTATCAAGTGATCCATATAGATAAGCAGTCACAACATCCATGAGATGCATTTCTAAATTTTTAGAAACTGCCAGGCTGATTAAGTATCTAAAAGTAATTGCATCCATAACAGGGGAATAAGTTTCTTCATAATCAATTCCCGGTCTTTGAGAAAAACCTTGAGCTACAAGTCTAGCTTTATACCTTGTAACTTCATTTTTCTCATTTCTTTTTCGGATACAGGTTTCACATCTTTAGGAGTGAGAAAGATGGATCCGAAAACTTTTCTTTTATTGAGTGATTCTAATTCAGCTAGTATTGCTTCTTTCCATTGAGCCCAATCATGTCTATTTTGACATTCAACCATAGATGTTGGTTCTGGATCATCATCATTATTCATGATGTCATATGCAACATTAAATGAAAATTTCTCATCAAGATTTTTCATTTCATTTCGGTTCCATAATATTTTTGAATGTGCATAATTGATTGCAATTTCTGTATTGACATCATCAATCTCCTCTGCAGTAGGAGTACTGATTTGTGGTTCTTCTTGAACACTTTCTTTTACCTTATTATCAGCTGATTTTCTTTTTCGAGGATTTTTATCTTTGGAACCAACTGGTCTCCCACGTTTCAGACGTGGCATAGATTCTTGAGTGACTACATTATCAGTTTTCCGATTTAGAATCTCAACTCGAGCTGGAGTATTAACTGCTGGTATATATGATTTAGTCACCCTTTTTGTATCTGTGAATGCATCAGGCAATTAATTTGCAAGTTCTTGTATATGCATTATCTTTTGAACTTCTATCTCACATTCTTTTGTGCGAGGATCAAGATAATTTAATTGAGGTTCACACTATGAAACATCATTTTCTTTATTTTTTATTTCTCCCCCTAATCTAGGAAACAATGTTTCATTAAAATGACAATCAGCAAAACGTGCTGTAAAAACATCACCTGTCATAGGTTCAATATACCTTATGATTGAAGATGTTTCATATCCAACATATATTCCCAACCTCCTTTGAGGACCCATTTTTGTACGTTGTGGTGGCGCAATTGGAACATATACTGCACAACCAAATGTTCTAAGGTGGGAAATATTTGGCTCTTGACCAAAAGCAAGTTGTAGGGGGGAATATTTATGACTTGCACTTGGTCTGATGCGAATCAATGCAGCAGCATGTAAAATTGCATGACCCCATATAGATACAGGGAGTTTTGTTCTCATTATCAATGGTCTAGCGATTAACTGTAAACGTTTAATCAGTGACTCGGCTAAACCATTTTGTGTATGCACATGAGCAACAGAATGTTCAACAACAATTCCTATAGACATGCAATAGTCATTAAATGCTTGAGATGTAAACTCACCAGCATTATCAAGTCTCACTTTTTTAATGATGTAATCAGGAAAATGTGCTCTCAATTTAATAATTTTGGCAAGAAATTTTGCAAATGCCACATTACGGCTTGATAACAGACAAACATGAGACCATCTACTAGATGCGTCTATTAGGACCATGAAATATCTAAATGGTCCACATGGTGGATGAATTGGTCCACAAATATCACCTTGAATTCTTTCAAGAAACATTGGTGATTCTTTCTCAACCTTAAGTGGTGAGGGTCTAGTTATCAATTTTCCAAGAGAGCAAGATATACATGGAACCATTGTATCATGAAGGATTTTTCTATCCTTCAGTGGATGTCCATGTGTACATTCAATAATTATTTTCATCATTGTTGATCCTGGATGGCCCAATCTGTTATGCCATAAATTAAATACACCAGGATCAATATACTTTTCTTTAATCACCATATGCGCTTCTGGTACATTTATATGTGTATAATGTAATCCAGAATTAAGTCTTGGCAGTTTTTCAATCACGTGATTCTTGTTAGTGATACTTAAATATTTCTCATTTTCTGCCGTTACTGACTGATAATCATATCCATTAAGGTATATGTCAGAAAAACTCAATAAATTTCTGCTTGACTTAGGAGAGAATAAGGCATTATTAATTAAAAATGTTGTACCGTTTGGTAATATGAATTTTGCCTTTCCTATCCCTTCTATCAAGTTAGCAGCATCTGATATTGTATGTATAGTTCCTTCCGTTGGTTTCAAATCAATGAAATATTTTTTAGATTTAAGTATAGTGTGTGTAGTACCACTATCTGCTATACAGAGATCTCCACTACTTGATTGATGTTGTGTTCCAGCAGAATTCATATTAAACTTCATATATAAGAAACAAACAGTAAGTATATAAATGTTACACAAAATGTTTATTACACACAAATAGATAAAACTGAAACATTTGACATACATAGAATTGAAACATCAAACATAGAACTGGAACATTTGATAAAACATATAGAACTGAAACATTTGAGAAAACATGATGCCAAAGGTTAAATCGTTTTATTTATAAAAGAAACATATTAATTTAATTCAAGAAATCTTCATATAAATCAGATGGTTGCTCAGTGACTGTTGGATCAATATTATTCACAAAATTTACTTCCTTTTCTTTACCTTTCAGCGAATCCTGATACATCTTAACAAGATGTTTAGATGTTCGGCAAGTATTAGCCCAGTGGCCCATTCTACCACATCTGTAACAAGATTCTTCAGAATTTTTAGAAGAATTTTCTTCAACATCTTGTTTAGTGGGCTTGTTTTGTGGTTGATATTTATATTTTCGTGGATTATTATTTCTTTGACCACCACGGCCACGACCACGGCCACGTCCACGCCCATTCCCATTACCATAAGGATGGTTTCTACCATAGTTATGGCTTTTGGCATGATGATGGCGATGGTTATTATAACCACGACCTTGCCCGCGTCCTTGTCCCTGTTTATAATTATTTGCAGTATTTGCTTCAGGGATTGCAAGTGTACCAGTAGGACGGGATTGCTAATTTTTCATTAATAGCTCATCATTTTTCTCTGCAACCAAGAGATATGAATTAAGTTCAGGATATGTGTTGAACTTTAGCATTCTCAAATTTCTTTGCACTGTGATGTTGGCAGCATTCATTGTGGAGAAAGTTTTTGTGACGACTCCGTCAAAACACTTAACGGCTCCGTCACTTGGTCCCACAGCTTGATCGAAACTCTATATGAATTTAATAAAACAACCTTGCATTCTTTATTTAAAAATGATTTCCTATAAAGGAAATCTACTAAAATGTATAAGTTTAGAAAAACTATATAATAATACTTTAACCAAAAGTTGACCAAAACAAAGTCAACAAACAACCACTATTTAATGTAACAAAATAGAATGCAAGTTAATGTTTAACAAAAGCTTCCATCATAATTATGCAGACTCTCTAAGCACAGCGGAAGCAATCAATCATGAACCTGAGAATAAAACATGCGAGTAACTGTCAACAAAAATGTTGAGTGAATTATAGGTTTAATATTGCCAACAATATTTAATTTAAACAATAAAAATTTATGTTTGAAAACATAAAAGTCCTTTTTAAACCACCAAATTATATGCTAGAAAACATATAATAAAACATTATTCCATTTTCCGTGAGCCACCTGGTAACCACTTAACCCTTTATTTACCCTTGCCAAACACAATATATAATATACACCGAACAAGTGTATCTACAACAAAATACGAAGTACTAAACATTCCGATAACAAATTGCTAGCGCGACTAGCTCGAAATGGGGTTGTCAAACCCGATAGATCTATCCATAGGATTCGCGTTCACCAGTAGAAACCAGTGATTACAGTTACCAGACTAGGGAATATTTTTGTTCAACTCACAATGAATAATTTAAACCAACTTCCACATGTGTCCAGAATATAAAATAAATTGCATGTATTCTCATCCCAAAAGATTTAAAATATAAAAATGGGACTATAACTCACCTTATTAGCAAACGAAGTAACCACACAATTATGCGAACAGCAAATGAAGTAAAGTGATCATGAATGATCACAACGCCGACCTATAAATAAAGCAGGTCGATATAAATAACTAACTTAGGTCAAGTCTTAGTATGATAGCTATTGTACATGTTGCAAGTAGTCATAGAACAATACTCAATATGCATCGGTTTGATCGGAACAGCGTGCGGACACACACTTTCTATTTTTAGAAAGTTTCTATTTTTAGCAGGTTTCCATTTTTGGAAAGTTTCTAATTTTGGAAAGTTTCTATTTTAGGAAAGTTTCTATTTTTGGAAAGTTTCTATTTTAGGAAAGTTTCTATTTTTGGAAAGTTTCTATTTTTGGAAAGTTTCCAAATTTAGAAAGTTTCTATTTTTAGAAAGTTTTAAGTTAGGAAAGTTTCCTTATTTAGAAAGTCAATGAAAGTCATCTGAAAATCAAAGTCAACTGAAAGTCAACTCAAAAGTCAACCTTGGTCAAACATAGTCAACGTTAATTTTAAAAGTGTAAGTTGTAATAATAATGTAAGTTATAATATTTATTAAAGTTAAATATGTCTAATTATGTCATAACATAAGTTTAATTAAATTAAATGAATTATTAAAGTTAAGATAAGTTTAAATGATATAATTAATATAACATAAGTATTTAATTAATTAATTAAATATTAGTCATAATATAAGTATTATTAATTAATAATAAATTTCAAATCATATCATAAGTATTATTAATTAATAATGAATTATTAATCATATCATAAGTTTCTAATTATAATTATTAAATCATAAGTATTTAATAATTAAATTATAATTAAATAATAACTAAGCCTTATAATAATTAAATAATTAATTAATCCTTATCATAAGTCTTATTATAATAATCTCATAATATAAGTTTAATACTTATCATAAGTATTTTCCATTAATAATGAAGTATTATTAATCATATATTTAATTAAAATGTTAATTAAATCATAAATATTAATTAAATGATATAATAAATATATATCATAAGTTGTAAATAATAATAATTACTTTTTTTTTTCATAAGTAATTAAATGATAATGAAATCCATTATTTATATCATAAGTTTAATAATTAGTCATAAGTTTTAAATCAAAAGTTAATCGGGTCGTATCCTGAGCCCCGGGTGTCGGTTTTCGGCGAGCCTTACATATATCTCCGCCTAAGCAAACCACCCGACACTTTGATACACTCAAGAACACCCCAAGAACAGTCCACAAGTCGTGATGTACAGCCATTACACTACTTGGAACTTCAATTTAATCAAAAAACGTGTTTTAGACGTAACGGGTGATTCGTGGCTCGGATTGAGATGACCCGAACATGAAAGTTCGCCCCACCATCAGTCCTAACACACTAACACACCCTAAAGTCACCAAATATGGTTACAAAGTCGGACCAAACCTGGTTCATACCAAAATCACATTTCAATCTTAACAAAATACCACTTTGATCATATTTAGGGCTCCGGGAATCGAAACGACATGAATCCGGAGTCTAAAATTAATGTCTTGATGAGAGGAACTCATCTAAATACTTTATTTTAACTTTTATAACAGTTACATAACCAGAAATGAACGAAAAGGCTGCTGTCCCAATTCAATCAAACCGAAAACATATATATTTGAGCAATTCTATGCATACAATCATCAATACAATAACATGTAATCATCATACTATCAATATAACATCAAAATACAGAAAAATAAATAAAAAAATAAAAATCTAGGGTTTGTGATTATACCCTAATCAAGAAACAAGAAGATGAAGCTTGTAGATCGCGAAATGGAGGATCCGTTTGTGTATCTAGCCTTGAAAAATGATATACTATTGATTTGTTGATGGTGTTGGACGTTTTTGGTGATGGAGATGAGCTAGGGGTCGGCCAAAAAGAGAAGGGGGAGAGGAGAGAAGTCAAAACTAGGTTTTAGGGAAAATTGGAAGTGTAAAATTAAAAATGAAATGAAAAAAATGAGAAAGGGTGGGGGTATTGGCCTATGTTCAGCCGAAAATGAGTGGAGTGGGCTCTCATTTAGCCCAAATTTGTTCAATGTTCAAAAGATTGTGGCCCAAAAGCTCGAACGAAGCCCGAAACGCGAAAACGCCGCTACGCGATTAAATCTTCGGAGAGATAACGCACACGCGACGAATAAAACATATAAACACTATATATATATTCATATGACATCAAAATATCATATTTAAAATAATTAGGACTTAAAAATCCCAAAAGCTCGACCCGTTGGTTTGAAAATCGAAAAGATTCGCCGGATAAAAATCCGTGACACGTAGAAACGTACAATTTAAGATATGAATACAAACATTCATATAACACATAATAATTAATATATTATTACAAATATAATAATATAGGTCATATAAATGACGTGGCACGAATAACAGTTAACGGTCGTTAAATAATTAACGGTAAAAGATGACGGAAAAGTAGGGTCGTGACAGTACCTTCCCGTTACGGAAATTTCGTCCCGAAATTTAAGCAGGTGCAGGGGTTGACTCAACATTTGGGAACAAATGCGGGTACTTCTGCCTCATCTAATCTTCACGCTCCCAAGTGAACTCGGGACCGATTCGTTCCATCTAACTCGAACAATAGGAATTCTACTCTGTTTAAGAGTCTTAACCTTTCGATCCATAATTTCAACAGGTTCCTTAAAAGAAAAAGTAGTTTCTTATCAACATGAAGTCCCTCCATAGGAATGGTTTCCTCGGCCTCGGCCAAACACTTCTTTAAATTCGATACATGAAAAACATCGTGAACAGCACTGAGTTCTTGTGGCAATTTCAAACGATAAGCCACGGGTCCAACTCTCTCAATAATTTCAAAAGGTCCAACAAATCGAGGATTCAACTTTCCCCCTTTTACCAAAACGTATCACGCCCTTCCAAGGCAATACCTTCAACATAACACGATCACCGACCTGAAATTCAATATCGTTCCTTCTCTTATTGGCATAGCTCTTTTGCCGACTTCTGACGGTTCTCAATCCTTCCTTAATCTGTACGATCTTCTCAGTAGTCTCATGAATAATGTCTGGACCTGTGAGTTGAGCATCCCCAACCTCATTCCAACAGACAGGAGACCTACACTTTCTACCATACAGAGCTTCAAACGGTGCGGCTTTAATACTTGCATGATAGCTGTTGTTATAAGAAAGCTTAGCCAACGACAAGTATCTATCCCTACAATTACCAAAATCAATTACGCACGCCCTCAACATGCCTTCTAACGTTTGGATGGTCCTTTAATTCTTACCGTCCGACGGTGGATGATAAGCGGTGCTCATATCCAATTTAGTTCTCAAAGCATCTTGTAAAGACTGCCAAAACCTCGCCGTAAATCGACTGTCTTGATCCGAAATAATAGATACGGGAACACCATGCCTCAAAACAATTTCCTTCAATTATAAACGGGTAAGCTTCTCCCTCGAATCAGCTTCCTTAATCGGTAAGAAATGAGCTGATTTTGTGAGTCGGTCACAATCACCCAAATGGCGTCGTAACCACCCACAACTCATAATAACTTCGTAATAAAATCCATTGTAATACCTTCCCACTTCCACTCGGGAATCTCAGGTTGCACCAAAAGTCCAGACGGTTTCTAATGTTCAGCCTTAACCTTAGCACAGGTCAAACAGTTAACCACATACGTAGCCATATCAGTTTTCAAATTAGGCCACCAATACAGCTCCTTAAGATCATGATACATCTTTCCTGAACCAGGATGAATAGAGTACCCATACTTATGAGCCTCATCTAAAACAAGTTTCGTAGATCACCAAACTTCGGAACCCAAAGGCATCCCGCAAAAATACCGAGTGCCATCGGTTCGTACCTCAAACTGTCTACTTAGGCCTTTGACCTTCCCGTTACGAAATTTTCCTCCTTCAAGGCTTCTTGTTGAGCTGCAAGAATCTGCCTTGCGAGGTTTGTTCGTATGGTCATATTCAAGGCCCTAAACTTACGAGGTTCAACTCTCTCTTTTCGACTCAAAGCATCGGCTACAACATTGGCCTTTCCAGGATGATATAGAAGTTCAAAATCATAATCGTTCAACATCTCAACCCATCTTCGCTGTCTCATATTTAGCTGTTTTTGATCAAGAATATGTTGAAGACTTTTGTGATCAGTGTACACTGCACATTTGACCCCATATAAGTAATGTCTCCAATTCTTGAGTGCGAATATAACAACTCCCAATTCTAAATCATGGGTTGTATAATTCTGCTCGTGGATCTTCAACTGACATGACGCATATGCAATAACCTTCTTTCATTGCATCAAAACACACCCAAAGCCTTGACGCGAAGTATCACAATAAACAACAAAATCATAATTACCCTTAGGTAGTGACAATATCGGAGCGGTAGTCAACTTCTTCTTCAAAATTTGAGAAGCAGTCTCTTGTTCATCCTTCCACTCATACTTCTCCCCCTTATGCGTTAAAGCAGTCAGAGGTGTCGCTATACGAGAGAAATCTTGAATGAACCTTCTATAATATCCTACCAATCCTAGAAACTGACGGATCTGAGTAGGAGTTTTCGAAGTTTCCCACTTTTCGATCGCCTCAATCTTAGCAGGATCAACTTGTATTCCCTGTTTACTAACAATGTGACCAAGGAATTGAACTTCTCTTAACCAGAAAGCACACTTAGAGAACTTAGCGTACAACTCTTCTTTTCTCAATAGATCAAGCACTAACTTCAAGTGTTCTTCGTGCTCTTCATCATTCTTAGAATAAATAAGGATGTCGTCGATGAAAACAATAACGAATTTGTCCAGATAGGGTCTACACACACGGTTCATGAGGTCTATGAACACAGCAGGTGCATTTGTCAATCTGAACGGCATAACAAGGAATTCAAAGTGACCATAACGGGTGCAAAAAGCAGTTTTCGGAACATCAGATTCTTTAACACGTAACTGATGATAGCCAGAATGAAGATCGATCTTAGAATAAACAGACGAACCTTGAAGCTGATCGAATAGATCATCGATTCTCGGAAGAGGGTAACAGTTTTTTTTAACAGTAAGCTTGTTCAATTCACGATAATCAATACACCATCGGAACGATCCACTCTTCTTCTTAACAAACAAAATAGAAGCTCCCCAAGGGGACGAACTTTGATGAATGAAATATAGTTGCAACAATGAAGGAAGAAATATATGGAGTAGTCACATAAGTGGCATAGATATTTAAGGCAATTCTCTCAAAGGAGATAACGAGGATCATGGATTTCAAAGTAAATTTTCATTACATTTCTGAAAGGAAGACGTACGAAAGGTGTGATGTTTCAACGAGAGTGAACTCCCTTGCTCAATGAGCGAGGAAATCTAGGATTCATCCATATTCTTAAATTTATGTGCGGATGAAAAGAACGCGAATCATGGGTTATAAAGAATGGCCGACTCCAGGTGGGATGAATCTCCAAAAATAATTTCGTGCACCTCAAAGTATTGAATCCTAGGATTGATGTTTACGAGGGTGTTGCGGTTGACAGCGAAAATTGAGAGTAGAAACTCCTCAAACGGTCTAGAGTAATATATATCCATGATACCCATTATAACAACAGTTGGGGTAGAAACCCACCTAGCGCCTTTTCTACAATAAGGTGACCATCGAGGGTACCCCAGAAAATTGATTTATCGGTCCGCGTTTCGGCCATGTCCAACCATAAGAGATAAAATCTAATGAGCGCAAAGACTCTCCAACAAATTTACAAAGCCGGCCCCCAAAGTGGTGTATGAGTTTCTATCAATGAACTTAATGGTAAGTTTCATCCTTAAACGGAGGATGAGGAGAACTGTGATCCAAACACTCGGTAGAGTAATGCGAAAATTCTAATGTAATCAATCAAAGGAGTTTTGAAAAAGCTTGAAACGTCTGATGTAACCCCATAAATGGAACGAAGCTCTTAGTAAATTTAGAAGTATGTACAACGTGTACCATTTTACGTAAATCAATTTGAGTTAACTAAACAACTCAACAAGAGTGGTTTTTAAAATAATTTTGAATGTATAATTTAGTGTATAATAGCCAAAATAGGTAAGGGTAAATTAGTCCATTTGAATTCATACGTACATATATGATTTTATAAATAGTATACATGACAAAATATTTCATTACTTCTATTCGCCCATAAATCTCGTGAGAACCGCCCAATTGCACAAATGTGTAAAAATTTTAATGAAAAGCAGGGTATCCGCATTACAGAGGTTACGAGTTGAAGTAAGATCGTTAAAGCTCGGGTGATGGACTTGAATCGTCTTGCGACATCTAATCAATAAATGCTATGAGGTCATGAAAACCAATGAGTTAAATATTGTTTTGACTATTATCAGGACATAAGTCCTAGGGCCAAAACTCTTCACGTGCGAAGCTGTTACTAACAAGCGAGTTATGAATGATAAAACATAGGGTAAGTAGTTCGGTTAAGACGAGTCTCTCGTATATCAACAAATAAGATAATGAGTATCTTCCTTACTCATGTAACAACGTTAGAATTTCCGAATGAGTGGTGTATAAATTTTCTCTGACTCGCTTTCTATTCCTCATGTCACAATATTGGGACTTTTTATGAATTAACGTAATATAATCACGTTGGCCTGACGCCATTATATTTCACTAACTCATAGTTCCATTCCAATATCACTACATAAGGTCAGGACACGTGGTCAACCTCGAATTTCAACACAATTTCCCTAAAACAATTTCTTAACAACGTGGTAAGGATAGCACAAGAGACAAAAACATCGAAAGTAATGAATAGGAGTAATGGTGACATGAAAATGTCTTCGAAGTACCAAGAATCTCTAAAAGTCAAGGATGACGTTTTTCGGTTCAAAAACCAAAGCACATAGGCACAACGGCACAATGGCATGTAATGTAACAAAAATGTTATATACCCAAACACAATAGCTGACATTGAAATGCCGAGCCTTTAGAAGTCAAGAATGACATCTCGCGTAATATAACTCAAACGTTATATACATAACCATAATAGATGACATAGAAATGCCGAGAATTTTAGAACACCTAATGTAACTCAAATGTTATATCAATAAACACAAATTATGACATAGAAATGTCGAGAATTTCAGAAGTCAAGAATGTCACCCCCCCCTCGGTTTCACTAACCGAGGTGTTCCCATAAAAGATGAACTCGCTTGAGTCGGAGAATACGTTTAAATCGGAATGGGAGTTCCTCCCGGATTCAGAACATAATAGAAATGTATGTATGATAACAATATACATACCAATACGATACAAATAATCACATATAGTAATATATAATAGGCCGGGCTGTAGACTAGACTCACTAATGCACCCTATTGACTCGGGTAACGACATCAATGCAGCCTAATTCCCTACAACCAGAGCTCTGATACCAACTGTGACGACTCCGTCAAAACACTTAACGGCTCCGTCACTTGGTCCCACAGCTTGATCGAAACTCTATATGAATTTAATAAAACAACCTTGCATTCTTTATTTAAAAATGATTTCCTATAAAGGAAATCTACTAAAATGTATAAGTTTAGAAAAACTATATAATAATACTTTAACCAAAAGTTGACCAAAACAAAGTCAACAAACAACCACTATTTAATGTAACAAAATAGAATGCAAGTTAATGTTTAACAAAAGCTGCCATCATAATTATGCAGACTCTCTAAGCACAGCGGAAGCAATCAATCATGAACCTGAGAATAAAACATGCGAGTAACTGTCAACAAAAATGTTGAGTGAATTATAGGTTTAATATTGCCAACAATATTTAATTTAAACAATAAAAATTTATGTTTGAAAACATAAAAGTCCTTTTTAAACCACCAAATTATATGCTAGAAAACATATAATAAAACATTATTCCATTTTCCGTGAGCCACCTGGTAACCACTTAACCCTTTATTTACCCTTGCCAAACACAATATATAATATACACCGAACAAGTGTATCTACAACAAAATACGAAGTACTAAACATTCCGATAACAAATTGCTAGCGCGACTAGCTCGAAATGGGGTTGTCAAACCCGATAGATCTATCCATAGGATTCGCGTTCACCAGTAGAAACCAGTGATTACAGTTACCAGACTAGGGAATATTTTTGTTCAACTCACAATGAATAATTTAAACCAACTTCCACATGTGTCCAGAATATAAAATAAATTGCATGTATTCTCATCCCAAAAGATTTAAAATATAAAAATGGGACTATAACTCACCTTATTAGCAAACGAAGTAACCACACAATTATGCGAACAGCAAATGAAGTAAAGTGATCATGAATGATCACAACGCCGACCTATAAATAAAGCAGGTCGATATAAATAACTAACTTAGGTCAAGTCTTAGTATGATAGCTATTGTACATGTTGCAAGTAGTCATAGAACAATACTCAATATGCATCGGTTTGATCGGAACAGCGTGCGGACACACACTTTCTATTTTTAGAAAGTTTCTATTTTTAGCAGGTTTCCATTTTTGGAAAGTTTCTATTTTTGGAAAGTTTCTATTTTAGGAAAGTTTCTATTTTTGGAAAGTTTCTATTTTAGGAAAGTTTCTATTTTTGGAAAGTTTCTATTTTTGGAAAGTTTCCAAATTTAGAAAGTTTCTATTTTTAGAAAGTTTTAAGTTAGGAAAGTTTCCTTATTTAGAAAGTCAATGAAAGTCAACTGAAAATCAAAGTCAACTGAAAGTCAACTCAAAAGTCAACCTTGGTCAAACATAGTCAACGTTAATTTTAAAAGTGTAAGTTGTAATAATAATGTAAGTTATAATATTTATTAAAGTTAAATATGTCTAATTATGTCATAACATAAGTTTAATTAAATTAAATGAATTATTAAAGTTAAGATAAGTTTAAATGATATAATTAATATAACATAAGTATTTAATTAATTAATTAAATATTAGTCATAATATAAGTATTATTAATTAATAATAAATTTCAAATCATATCATAAGTATTATTAATTAATAATGAATTATTAATCATATCATAAGTTTCTAATTATAATTATTAAATCATAAGTATTTAATAATTAAATTATAATTAAATAATAACTAAGCCTTATAATAATTAAATAATTAATTAATCCTTATCATAAGTCTTATTATAATAATCTCATAATATAAGTTTAATACTTATCATAAGTATTTTCCATTAATAATGAAGTATTATTAATCATATATTTAATTAAAATGTTAATTAAATCATAAATATTAATTAAATGATATAATAAATATATATCATAAGTTGTAAATAATAATAATTACTTTTTTTTTTCATAAGTAATTAAATGATAATGAAATCCATTATTTATATCATAAGTTTAATAATTAGTCATAAGTTTTAAATCAAAAGTTAATCGGGTCGTATCCTGAGCCCCGGGTGTCGGTTTTCGGCGAGCCTTACATATATCTCCGCCTAAGCAAACCACCCGACACTTTGATACACTCAAGAACACCCCAAGAACAGTCCACAAGTCGTGATGTACAGCCATTACACTACTTGGAACTTCAATTTAATCAAAAAACGTGTTTTAGACGTAACGGGTGATTCGTGGCTCGGATTGAGATGACCCGAACATGAAAGTTCGCCCCACCATCAGTCCTAACACACTAACACACCCTAAAGTCACCAAATATGGTTACAAAGTCGGACCAAACCTGGTTCATACCAAAATCACATTTCAATCTTAACAAAATACCACTTTGATCATATTTAGGGCTCCGGGAATCGAAACGACATGAATCCGGAGTCTAAAATTAATGTCTTGATGAGAGGAACTCATCTAAATACTTTATTTTAACTTTTATAATAGTTACATAACCAGAAATGAACGAAAAGGCTGCTGTCCCAATTCAATCAAACCGAAAACATATATATTTGAGCAATTCTATGCATACAATCATCAATACAATAACATGTAATCATCATACTATCAATATAACATCAAAATACAGAAAAATAAATAAAAAAAATAAAAATCTAGGGTTTGTGATTATACCCTAATCAAGAAACAAGAAGATGAAGCTTGTAGATCGCGAAATGGAGGATCCGTTTGTGTATCTAGCCTTGAAAAATGATATACTATTGATTTGTTGATGGTGTTGGACGTTTTTGGTGATGGAGATGAGCTAGGGGTCGGCCAAAAAGAGAAGGGGGAGAGGAGAGAAGTCAAAACTAGGTTTTAGGGAAAATTGGAAGTGTAAAATTAAAAATGAAATGAAAAAAATGAGAAAGGGTGGGGGTATTGGCCTATGTTCAGCCGAAAATGAGTGGAGTGGGCTCTCATTTAGCCCAAATTTGTTCAATGTTCAAAAGATTGTGGCCCAAAAGCTCGAACGAAGCCCGAAACGCGAAAACGCCGCTACGCGATTAAATCTTCGGAGAGATAACGCACACGCGACGAATAAAACATATAAACACTATATATATATTCATATGACATCAAAATATCATATTTAAAATAATTAGGACTTAAAAATCCCAAAAGCTCGACCCGTTGGTTTGAAAATCGAAAAGATTCGCCGGATAAAAATCCGCGACACGTAGAAACGTACAATTTAAGATATGAATACAAACATTCATATAACACATAATAATTAATATATTATTACAAATATAATAATATAGGTCATATAAATGACGTGGCACGAATAACAGTTAACGGTCGTTAAATAATTAACGGTAAAAGATGACGGAAAAGTAGGGTCGTGACAGTTTTCTCCAACATGTCTGCATCACTTATTTCATGTCCACGAAATTTAAGTTGTGAGACTGTATTATACAGAGCTGAGCTATATTCATTTACTTTCTTAAAGTCTTGGAACCTTAATGTTCTCCATTGATCCATAGCAGCTGGAAGTAAAATTTCTCTTTGATTATTGAATCTGCTTTTGAGACCTTCCCATAAAACATGGGGATCTTCTACAGTCACATAATTATTTTGTAAGCATTCATCAATATGTTGATGAATAAAGCAACATGCCGTTGCTTGTTCTTTTTCAGAACAAGTGTTGTTTTCATTTATGGTTTCAAGAATGCCCATTGATTTAAGATGCATTTTTACTTTTATAACCCATGGCATGTAGTTGTTTCCCGTTGATTCTAAAGGAGTAAATTTAAGCTTTTCCAGATTCGACATTTTCTATTATCAAAAATTAAAACAAACAACATGATAAATTAGAGTCAATTTATATTCATAAGTATATAAACATTAAACATAAATTTAATATAACATAAATGATAAGTAGGCGACAGTGTCGACCATATGTAAGCAATCATAAATAAATGTTATATAACATAAATGATAATTAGGTGACAGTGTCGACCATATAAATGTTAGATAATAGAAATATAAATGTTAGTAACGTAAATGATAATTAGGCGACAGTGTCGACCATATATTATTCAGGTGGTATAACCGACCATATATCATTTAGGTGGCAGAGCCAACCATAATTAGTATTAAGATTATCGTGCTGATAACGTGTTATAATTCAGTAGGCTTATAACTACCTTTAGTGGTTTGATTCTTGATGTTATAATTCAGTAGGCTTATAACTACCTTTAGTGGTTTGATTCTTGATTAAGAATGCTAATAATGAAGTGTAAGAGCAAAGATGATAATGGAGAGAAATAAAGAAACACTTTGTAAGTGTGAGAAAATGGTGCAAGTTTAATGCTTGCATTCATGGCTATTTATAGCAAAAATATCACAAGTTTAGGTAATACAATAATATTAATTTTGTGTATCAATAATTGACTATCCATTTATATATATATATTTATATATTATAACATTGTTTGATTAATATCCTTTTTTGTATTTATGTGTAAGAAAGCAAATATGATACGTCTAGTATAACTAGGGAAAATGAAATAGCTAGGAAGGTGATGTTTTGGGTACTAGTCATTAGTCAATGTCTTATAAGCTAAAATTGAATAATGACGAAATTATGCAAATTGCAATCCAACTTTCGGCAACTTTAACTTGGCATGCCTCTCTCAATCAGTAATCAAAGAATCAATTTATATTTCTCAACCATTATTAAAAATAATTTACATTAACTCGCTTCGTTTCTTTTTAATAAGTGTATTCACTTTGAAAATCGTCCAAGGATATTCTCCCTTCGGATCTCGATGATGATCGTTAGTCCAAGGCTCGCACTTCAGCTGGATTCTTTGATTCATTCACGGAGGATATGGAGTATGAGCTGGTCGAAGTCAAGCATTAAATATCAAACCGCCGCATAAACCCAAAGAGTCTAAAAGAAGAGAAGATCGTCCAATTAGCTTAACTGAAGTCTTTCTCGGCGTTCGTATAAGACATTTGATGTAGTTTCCCAATCAAGTCGGTGTGTCTTGTTTACGGGTCCTCTTTTGTTGTCTTGATTGACTGATATTGTTTTAGTTTACTTTGTTGTTTCGTTATGTTTCTAGTTTGATTGTTTTAGTTCGTGTTAGCTTGTTTTGTGCTTTGTTTAGGTTGAGCTCGTTGTTTGGTGTTTCTTTGACGGGTTGTATGTTTCTTTGAGGGCCTTCATCGCTTTAATGACCCATTTCCCTTAGTTTTATACAATGTTATTTTTCACCCTAGAAAAGGAAATCATTTTGAAAAGACCAACACTTTTTATAAAGACGTGTTTGGTATGTATATAAAACGGATGTTAAAAAATAAATTCACCATAATTGTATATTAAGTACATGCGCTACCAACCTAAAATACAAATCAATGCCCATAAACAAACACCAACAAAATAAACCCTCCACCATCGCCTTTATGTGCTACGAATTGAAGCCGTGATGGTAGCCAAGTGGTTGGGGGACATGCAGCATAAAGCGGTGGTTCTAGGTTCAATCTCAGTCCCATGTCCCTTTGAGCATGGGTTATGATTTTTTCTCTCACATGTTGGCCGTAGAACCGGTCGGTGTGGGGCCTCCAGAGGATCAGTTTTACCCTTATGTGCTACGAACTAAGAACCACTGCTATGATACGTTGAACTTATGTGAGAGACATAACATGTATAAAACAGCCAATTGAGACAACTTTCGTTTGATATCAACTTTCGTTTCCCCGAAAGATTGCATTGGTTCTTGCTATCCATATACACCAGGGAGTGAATGGCCCTAAAAAATCCTCCAGTATTTCGTGTCATTGATACCCGTTTCATGAAACCAAACGCTTTTGAATAGAAGGGCGAAAGATGTTCCATCACTTGAAAAGCTCGGCCCATATTTTAACTGATCTATTCCAATGAAGGAAGAGATGTCAAACCGGTTCTTTTACATCAAAACACCGTACCGGTTTTGACAAATAAGACCCATTTTTGCACACTGAATAAGTTATGCAACACTAATAAATAAGTGTTGCTACAAATATATGCATCCAATGTTAAATTCCGGTTATAACAATTCAATTAATGAAGAAAAAAGTGGTCATCCTAAAATTTGTAACTTTTAATGAAAAAATAAATTGGGGGCCAAATGTGATGAGAAAAGAAAGTGAAAACAACCCCTTTGTCTCTCATAAATCCACATCAAATATGGATGATGGCCCTAACAGCCATGGTCCATGACCCACGATATGAAAAGGACTGAGATTGGTACCCATCAGGCCATCATGAATGCTAGTGGACCTCGACCATTTTATCATTTACCTGTTAATAAAAACCATAAATAATCAAACATATCTCTAAATTTAAAGAATTACATGTATGTATGCAATAGTAGTATACTCCGTAGTACATTAAGGCTGGTTGGGAGTAGTCAGTGGCGAAAACAGGAATTCTTTTTTATTGAGGCTGATTTATTTTTTTAAAACGTAGCTACTTTTTTTTTTAACAAAATATGAAAGTTTTTGGATAAAATATGATAATTTTTGGACAAAATATGAAGATTTTTTGCCAAAATGCTTGGCAACATATAAAGACTTTTGAGGGGAAAAAATCCATTGGGGCAAAATCAAAAATTCGAAATTTTTGTACTAAAAATTACAAATCCACTTAAGACAGGGTTGCCGCCTGCCCCTATTTCGCCCCTGAGAGTAGTTATTTTCAGAATGTGAGTGGTTATTTTAAAATATGGATTGTTGCATGTACGAAATCTTTATACACTATATAACAATCATATGTAATTATAACAAATTCATGTAGAAAATAAAACACTCTCTTCAAACCCTACAAAACTTAATAGCCACCACAACAATTTTTTCCTCTTTCTCCCGTCGTTGGCTTTTGCCGACGGTCAAAAGAACTTCTTTTTCTCACCACTCTTTTATGTATCCTTTTTTCTCATAAAATTTTTGGATTCTTTTCTCTTTTTTCGCAAGCTTTTTGAGAGAGGCTTTTGTTGTGATTTTATAAGCGATTATGTCGGTTTGGTTTGGTGATTTCAGTAAGTGATTCGAGCGATGGTTGCAGGTAGTTATGGTAGATGGATCACGATAGTTTTTGGTCAAATATTTCATGTGGTATAAGTGATTATGATGTGTGCATTTCAGGCGGTTTCGGGTGGTTTTAGATGGTTAATTGCAAGCATTCGTGGGTCGTTTTGTTCGTGAATATCATACTTCTCAGGGTGGTTTGACAAGTGTTTTGGACCGACCTACATGGTTGTTATTTGTGATTGCAATTCGGTGGCTTCACATGCTTTCAGGTGGTTCGAAGCAGTGACGATGTGTATGAGGGGTGGGGTCCCATGACCCCACTAGCGTGAATTTTTTTTAATACAATGTATACTTCAAATTGCAAAAGACACCACTAAATTTAAGTACATGACCTTATATTTGTAAAATTTATGGTTTTTTTGAGGCACACAATTGATAAAGTGTCATTCAAATATAATTAGTTTTAAATAAAGATTTGAAACTCGTTGACTTTTCATACTGAATTCGCCACTGGTTCGAATGTTAGTTTAGGGTAAAAGATTTCAGACAGTCTTTGAGTCATTTAACGGGGTTAAGTTCGTGATTGCAGTTTGTGATCATATTTAATTATTTTTACTTATTAGTAGGTAGTTTATAACCCCAACATCAGGGATAGATAAATTATTAGAATAGAAGATTAGATAGATTATGGCATTAAAAAAAAAAAACAAGTTTACTTTATTGGCCTCATGGTTCGGTTGCAAGGAATGTACTTTTCCATTTACTTATCTAGATCTTCCGATTGGTATCAGAACAGACAAATAAATTGGTGATAACTCCTAAATTATTCATGTTTTTAATACATTTTGAGGAGTTATTTTGGTATTTTAAAGTCATTTTGATACTAAAACACACAAAAATGGGTAAAAACGGAAAAAAGTATTTTTAATGTTTTGTTTGAGAAATGTGATAAAACAGGGTTAAAACAGGAATATGCAAGAAGTTGGAGCAAATTATTGAAGAAATTCTGAAGAGATGCTGAAATTCTGCGTACTGTCACCGTTTTGGCCATATCTTGAGCATCCGGACTCCGTTTTCGACGAGCCACTTGTCAAAACGACCGTAAGACAAAAATCTACAACATAGTGGAGGAAGCCGCCGGCTTGTTCAAAGGGAAGCTGCCGGCTTGGCCAAAGGAAGCCGCCGACTTCGGTCAAAAAGTCAACATTTTTGCCGGGCACGTTTTTCTTGGCCTCCAAGCTCAGATCTGAAGTGAAGCCTCCGGCTTGGCATCCGAAGCCGGCGGCTTGGACCTAAAACGCATTTTCTTGAGCGTAATGATCAAGTATTGAGTGGAGAAAAAGTCACCACCTAAGGAAGCCGGGGGACTTCGTACGAAGCCACCTGCTTGGCACGATTTTCGAGGCCTATAAATACTGGCCGAATTCTACAGTTTTCATTGTACCATTTCATTATTTCACTCTCAACTTTCGAAATTCTGTAGTTTATGGTTAGTTTAGGTTTTATTTTCAATGTAAAGTCACTCTCTCGCATTGGATTCAAGTTTAATTTCAAGGTTAATGCAGTTTTTCTTATTCATCTTTATTACTTTGTAAGTTATAATTCTATTTACTTTGTTGCATCTTTTCAATTATGTCTTAATTTATATTTAACTGCTTCTGTTCGTCTCCAACTATGAACTAAACGTTCATAGTGGTTACTTGGACGAAAACTGTGAAAGTCTGGGAAAACAGATGAAGCCGCCGGCTTCCTCAGTCCAAGCCGCCGGCTTCCTGCTTCAGTACGTACAGTTTCTGGTTCTTTTCCAGATCTGTATGTTCACGTTAAATTATTTTAACGCCCGTCTTATATATATATATATATATATATATATATATATATATATATATATATATATATATATATATATATATATATATATACATACATACATACATATATATATATATATATATATATATATATATATATATATATATATATATATATATATATATATATATATATATATATATATTATCTTTCGTATCTAGATTCGTATCCTCCGTTAGCTAACGTTCTTAATATTTTCGTTATTGGATTATAACATCTCCCGTTTACTCTCGTGTATTTCAAAATAATTCGTTTGGTTAACTCACGCACCCGCATCCGAACTCGAGGGACTAATTTCGTTATTTGATCAAAGATGTGACTAGTTGGACTAGTCAACATCCACCACCACCATTCATTTCATTCATCACCTCCCATCTTTCTCTACTACTTTCATTTTTACTCTCAAACACCCATTTCACTAAATCATCATTCATTTTGAATCTAGCAAGCATCAACTAAAACAAACTACATATTTGGAATCCTTGCATCTTCCTCTTCAATTCCATACCAACTTCATCTATTTTGGGTAACTTTCTAAAAATACTAGATTCTTTGTTCTTGAGGTTTTTAACTTGTAAAAGTGCTAATTAGTGTCTATGGCTCAAGTCTAACATGAATATGTGATTTATATGCTTGTTCTTGTTATTTTGATGTAACTAGCTTAAACTTGAAATGGGTGTGTTTGATTTTGAGTTTTGGTTGCTTAAATATTGTTAGATGTTAAGAGTGCATGTATTAAATGTGTTACTAGCATCACTAGCTTCAATTTGGTATGTAGGTTGACATGGAAAAGCTTCATAATCATAATTGTTAAATTTGTGATTTTGAATTAGGGTTTGATAGAAGTAAAATGGACTTTTAATGCATTGAATGCTTTGCAATGTTATTTGTAAGTGTTTGATAGTATTGTATGCGTGATTACCTACAAAACGGCGTATTATATGTGTGTAGTAAGTTCCCGAAACATCTTATGCGTTTTACGAACTTGAAACCTTGATAACGAGCTTTAAATGATCAATCGACGAGAATTCGATTATTGTAAATGATGATTTTGTTTGATGAAAAGTATTTAGTTGTATTCCTTGTTAAATTACCTTTCCAACGATTTATGATACGTGTTTTGAGTGTTTTCGGTTCTTGATTTATGTTTGAAAGAAGTTTGGCTCAACACTTGGAAAAATTCAGCATTTCAGCACCTGGAGGACACAAATTGCGGCCGTAACCCAAGCCATTGCGTCCGTAACCCAGGCCATTGTGGCCGTAACCCACGCCATTGCGGCCGTAACATTTTGGTCTATCTAAAATTGTCATTTTCGTTTAATTCTAACTATGCTACGCACCTCCGATTAACATGAAACTTGTTCTGACATGCTCATATATGATTATTAGACTTAGAAAAATTGTTCGGGACCCGACCCGAACGTGTTGACTTTTTCATTGACTTTGACTTGACCAAAGTTGACTTTTGCCCAAACTTAACCAAATACTTATGCAATCATTCTAACATGCTTTTATCTTTGTATCTTGCATGAAACTTGACAAGTTGACTCACATGCTATATTTATCGAGTCGTAACGAGCCATAGGACTAATTGAGCACTTTGAACAATCGTGTTTACCGTTATTGATACAACCTACTTGTTTAGGTCAAGACTGGCAATTGTCCTTGCACACGTTTACTTGTGAAGTACTTTATTACTCGTGCACTCAAGGTGAGATCATAGTCCCACTTTTACTCTTTTAAACTTACATTTGGGATGAGAAAACATAAACGCTTCATTTTACAAAGTGAACACAAGTATGAAAACAAACATTCTACATACGAGTTAGAACAAAATCCTCAATTCGATTATCATTAGTTACACTTGCCGGGTGTAAGCGAGAACTTATGTTGTATGGCCATATGGGTTTGACAAACCCTCATTCGGACGGTTCCCTACCGTTACTTCGGATGAAATATATTTTCGAGAAACAGTGTATGTTCTAATACTATTGTGATGGGGTTCTATGGAAGGAAAGTTAAGCCTTGATAATTGGGTGCTCGTGATAACAATTTTTAGAATGGTTTACTATTATTGAAATGTTATAAATCTTGTGGTTCATTTTACTTACTCGCTTACTTACTTAACCCTATGATTTCACCAACGTTTTCGTTGACAGATTTCTATGTTTTTCTCAGGTCTTTGAACGATATGTGTTACATGCTTCCGCTTATTATTTTGATACTTGAATGGGATGTCGAGTAGATATGCATTTATGGAGCGTCTTTTGGCTACTTTTAAATTGTGTCGCATAGGTTTCATTGGTACTTATAACGTAACTTGTGGTTGAACTATTCTTGTAAACTTTGAAACAATCTTTACATTTGAAATGAATGCGACATACTTTTGGTCAAACGTTGTTTTAAAGACTTATGACCATGCAATGGGACCTAAGTAGACGGTGCCGTCAATGACGTTTTTTTCGGGTCGCTACAGATGGTATCAGAGCGTTGGTTGTAGGGATTTAGAGTTCATTGGTGTCGACCCCGAGTCATAAGGTACATTAGTGATTCTAGACTACAACCGGCATATAGACTAGAAGTAGGAATTACTTGACTACTTGTGCATTTATACTCGAACTCTTCTATTCCCATCTAAGTTTTATTCCATCTAAATCTCACGTTGTTTAATTTGATTGACACGCCACCTTGACTATATGGAACAATGTCGAATGCACATATGAATCAGGGTGATATAATTTCCGGGATTATATTACGGTGACTCATATGAACGTTCCGACATTATGACATAAAGAATTTAAGGCGAGTCAAGGAAAATCTTCTCTCTATCATAATTCCATATCACGGTTAGTATTATTGAGGATACTAATCAACGATATTCTTGTGTTTTCAAGGAACAATGGCTCACCAAGGTCAACACAATACTCCTCCCGAAACTCTAGAACAAGCTCTTCAACGAATGATAGCCACTGCCGTGGGTGCGGCCGTGGCCAGTCACTTCTCCAACAACAACAACAACAACAACAATCATGGAGCCGGTGATTCAAACGAGGGGTGCTCCTACAAAAACTTCATGGAGTACAAACCTCCCACTTTCGATGGAACCGGGGGACCGGTTGCTCTCACCCGATGGCTCGAACAAACAGAAGCTGTTTTTAGAATAAGCGGCTGTCGGGACCAAGATAAGGTCAAGTTTTCCACCCTCACTTTCGCCGGTATTGCTCTCTCATGGTGGAACATGAATGTACAATCGGTGGGTACCGATGAAGCCCATACACTCTCTTGGACCGAATTAAGAGAAAGAATGATCATTGAATACTTCCCGCGCGAAGAGACTCGAAGGCTCGAACAGGGGCCAAGAAATTTAAAAATGGCCCGAAATGACCTCGAAGCTTATAATTAACGGTTTACCGAACTAGCCTCAATTTGTCCAAACCTCATGGCTCCCGGGCCCCAAGGAGTTGAATTTTACATGGATGGCCTCCCTAAGAGCATTCCACACGGGGTAATGCCATCAAGACCCGCCAACCTACAAGAGGCTTTGACGATGGCCCGCCGATTTATAAAAACTGTGGATGAAATTGAAGCGCCGGCACCAACGGCCGAGGACCAACCGGGTAACAACAAAAGAAAACGGGAAGCCTCTCCATCAAGCAACCACAACCACAACGACTCCACCAAGAAGCCTTTCACCCCCGGCGACAGGAAAAGTTATGCTGGAACTCGACCTTTTTGCAACAAGTGCCATAAACATCATTATGGTGAATGTAGCAAACGATTTTGCAACAAGTGCCGCAACCATCATTATGGAAAATGTGGCAAGCCATTTTGCATCAAGTGTCAAGGAAGTGGCCATGTGGCCCATGTTTGTAAGAGTACCATTACCGTCGCTCAAAAGGGGCTCAATACGCCAA
The DNA here is from genome assembly GCF_046630445.1 of Rutidosis leptorrhynchoides. NCBI lineage: Eukaryota > Viridiplantae > Streptophyta > Magnoliopsida > Asterales > Asteraceae > Rutidosis > Rutidosis leptorrhynchoides. The sequence goes on from NC_092339.1 coordinate 353,313,796, forward strand.
AAGCAGGCGTTTGTTTCGAATGTGGCCAACCGAGTCATTTTAGGAATGCGTGTCCAAAGAAGAAAGCAAACCCCAATGTACGAGAATGAGCTTTCAACCTCAACACTTAGGATGCCCGAGATGACAATGAACTAGTCACGGGTACGTTCCTTCTCAACAACTCTTATGTTTCTTGTTTAAATCAATTCAGGTGCCGATAAATGTTTTATAACCAAGGTTTTGACTCGTACTCGTTGCACTCCACCATTTTCCCCTAAATACTACTTAGGCCATTTAAGTGATCAACGGAAAACTATTTCGTGCCGACAAATCTTATCAGAGGGTGTACGTTAAACTTGTTGGGTAAAGAATTTGAAATTGACTTGATACCTATAGAATTAGGGAGCTCAGAACCATCCGTTAAAAAGAAAATGTTTCCCCACATATATGTATCGATTTTCGTGAACTAAATAATTTCTGGTTGAGAATCGATATCCTCTTCCCCATGTCAACGACAAATCTTATCGGAGGGTGTACGTTAAACTTGTTGGGTAAAGAATTTGAAATTAACTTGATACCTATAGAACTAGGGAGCTCAGAACCATCCGTTAAAAAGAAAATGTTTCCCCACAAATATGTATCGATTTTCGTGAACTAAATAATTTCTGGTTGAGAATCGATATCCTCTTCCCCGTGTCAACGACCTCTTGATCAATTAAAAGGATTCCGTATGTATTCCAAAATCGACCTCCATTCCGATTATCAACAATTGAGGGTTAAGGGAGAAGGTATCTCCAAAACCGTTTTCCGAACTCGTTATGATAGTTATGAATTTCTTTTAGTGTCGTTCAGCTTAACTAAGGCTTCGTCCGTATTCATGGGCCTTATAAACCGCGTATGCAAACTCATCTAGACAAACCCGTTATCTTATCCAAAGGTGATGACTTAACCTATTCAATTCAAGCGAAGAAGAAAACGAACAACGTCTCTGTCCTACGCTCGAACTCTTGAGAAAAGAGCAACTCTATGCCGAATTTCCAAGTGAGAATTTTGGTTAAACGAAGTCCAAATTCTAAACCATGTTGTTAGTGGTCAAGGTATTAAAGTAGATCTCGCAAAAATCAAAGTCACACGAAATCGGGAAAACCCTCACTACTCCGACTTGTATTTGTAAAATCTTGGATCTCGCCGGTTATTACCGAAGATTCATTTCTGACTTTCCCTGTATCATTCGTCCTTAAATCTCTCAGTGTCCGAACCTCAAATGTGATTATCCACACCAACCTGACTAGCTAAATTCATGTAGCACGAGATGGATCTCAAATATGGAAATATTTCTACGTGAACGCCTGAAAGGCGTACTCTCTCGACTTGAAATTCAAGGAAACTGAAATTCGTTACTTTGCACGAAGAATTTGAATACTTAATTATGGACCCGATCAATTTTTATCATCATCACGTACCACGTTACATAACTCTGTTATTTCGCTATTACCGTCTGATATTACTGGGACCCAAGATAATACACAACCCAAGGATACCTCTTTCTTCTTTGACTTATCGTCCTTATGCTTCTGATATATGGCCAACTACTACTCAACTCCGGATTATACAACTACGTGTACTATCTCGTTCCAACCAAGTCTCAACGTTTGGCCACAAGATGCGCGATATCGCTACATCAAGGTGAAAACTCATCCTATTCTAAATCCTCATTTCACTCCTATCTTTTCGCTCGTACATCCGTATAAGGAAACCTTTTATCTAAATTCTCAATGGAGAAAGAGACTCTTCACGTATTACTAGTATTCACCACGAGGGTGAGTAGCCCTGACGAACATTTTCAGTAGCCGATAAGAAACTTGTTCCAACAAACGTATTTGAGCCCTAACTAACTGCTCAAACATATCTTAAAGAATTTTATTCCAACACGGTGTACCATGGTCCCTTATCCCAGATCGAAATACTCGTTTCACTTCTAGTTTTACAAGAAGCCTTAGGAACACGTTTAAACATGAGTACCGCGTATCATCCACAAACCGACGGACCAAGCAAACGTACGATTCAAATCTTGGAAAGACATGTTACAAACTCGTATTGTTGCCTTTAGTTGTTTCCTCTTACAACAGTAGTTACCACTCGTGTATTAACGCCACACTTTTTGAAACCTTATATGACCGCAAATGTTGCTCTCCTATTCGTTGGACCGAAGTAGGTGACAAGCAAATCACCGGATCCGAACTCATGCAGGAAATAACCGTTAAGATTGTTCAAGTCCGAGAAGGGCTCAAGACGGCCCGTAGTCACCAAAAGAGCTATGCCGATGTTAGACGTAAACCTCTCAAATTCCAAGTGAGTAACCACGTAATATTGAAAAAAAAAACCGCAACTTGGAAAGGTGTAATCCATTTCGGGAAATCGAGGAAAGTTATATCCACAATATTGATCCTTTTGAAATCTTGGGGCGTATTGGAACCGCCACCTACCGTTTAGATCTTCCGACTCAATTAGGTTCCCGTCTATCCTACATTCCATGTATCAAACTTTGAGAAGTGTCCTGCGGAACAGGAACTTGTTATTCCTTTTAGATGAGCTTACTATTGATGACAAACCTCACTTCATAAGAGAACAGGTTGAAATTATGGATTGCGAACTCAAACCTTAAGACAACGTAAAACCCCGACTATCAAAATTCGTTGGAATGCCAAAAGAGGACCCGAGTTTACGTGGGAGAGGCAAGACCGAACGAGAAGGGAGTACCTTCACTTATTCGTAGAATTGACAACACAAGGTATCAAGGAAGAGACATCGACTACTACTTCCAACTAAATTTCGGGACGAAATTTCTTTTAAGGTGTGGGTAATGTAACATCCCGCATTTTTCCGTTAAATTATTTTAACGTCCGTCTTTTTATATATATATATATTATCTTTCGTATCTAGATTCGTATCCTCTGTTAGCTAACGTTCTTAATATTTTTGTTATTGAATTATAACATCTCCCGTTTACTCTCGTGTATTTCAAAATAATTCGTTTGGTTAACTCACGCACCCGCATCCGAACTCGAGGGACTAATTTCATCATTTGATCAAAGATGTGACTAGTTGGACTAGTCAACATCCACCACCACCATTCATTTCATTCATCACCTCCCATCTTTCTCTACTACTTCCATTTTTACTCTCAAACACCCATTTTACTAAATCATCATCCATTTTGAATCTAGCAAGCATCAACTAAAACAAACTACATATTTGGAATCCTTGCATCTTCCTCTTCAATTCCATACCAACTTCATCTATTTTGGGTAACTTTCTAAAAATACTAGATTTTTTGTTCTTGATGTTTTTAACTTGTAAAAGTGCTAATTAGTGTCTATGGCTCAAGTCTAACATGAATATGTGATTTATATGCTTGTTCTTGTCATTTTGATGTAACTAGCTTAAACTTGAAATGGGTGTGTTTGATTTTGAGATTTGGTTGCTTAAATGTTGTTAGATGTTAAAAGTGCATATATTAAATGTGTTACTAGCAACACTAGCTTCAATTTGGTATGTAGGTTGACATGGAAAAGCTTCATAATCATAATTGTTAAATTTGTGATTTTGAATTAGGGTTTGATAGAAGTAAAATGGACTTTTAATGCATTGAATGCTTTGCAATGTTATTTGTAAGTGTTTGATAGTATTGTATGCGTGATTACCTACGAAATGGCGTATTATATGTGTGTAGTAAGTTCCCGAATCATCTTATGCGTTTTACGACCTTGAAACCTTGATAACGAGCTTTAAATGATCAATCGACGAGAATTCGATTATTGTAAATGATGTTTTTGTTTGATGAAAAGTGTTTAGTTGTATTCCTTGTTAAATTACCTTTCCAACGATATAGGATACGTGTTTTGAGTGTTTTCGGTTCTTGATTTATGTTTGAAAGAAGTTTGGCTCGACACTTGGAAAAATTCAGTATTTCAGCAACTGGAGGACCTAAATTGCGGCCGTAACCCAAGCCATCGCAGCCATAACCCAGGCCATTGCGGCCGTAACCCACGCCATTGCGGCTGTAACATTTTGGTCTGTCCAAAATTGTCATTTTTCGTTTAATTCTAACTATGCTACCCACCTCTGATTAACATGAAACTTGTTCTAACATGCTCATATATGATTATTAGACTTAGAAAAATAGTTCGGGACCCGACTCGAACGTGTTGACTTTTTTGTTGACTTTGACTTGACCAAAGTTGACTTTTGCCCAAACTTAACCAAATACTTATGCAATCATTCTAACATGCTTTTATCTTTGTATCTTGCATGAAACTTGACAAGTTGACTCACATGCTATATTTATCGAGTCGTAACGAGCCATAGGACTAATTGAGCACTTTGACCAATCGTGTTTACCGTTATTGATACAACCTACTTGTTTAGGTCAAGACTAGCAATTGTCCTTGCACACGTTTACTTGTGAAGTACTTTATTACTCGTGCACTCAAGGTGAGATCATCGTCCCACTTTTACTCTTTTAAACTTACATTTGTGATGAGAAAATGTAATAACCCGTCCTTATCCACCTGGACGAAATCATCAACATCTGGTTCCATTGCGAGGTACTCTCCTAAATATGCCAGGCATGACTCCATGTAATGTCTTTAAAATGAGCAAAATGCACAGCGGAAGACTTAATTCGTACCTGAGAATAAACATGCTTTAAAGTGTCAACCAAAAGGTTGGTGAGTTCATAGGTTTATCATAACGATCATTTCAATATGTTAATAGACCACAAGATTTCCGTTTATAAATATTTGTACATTCGCAAGTGTATAAAAGTATTCTATAAGTTGTAGGCACCCGGTAACAAGCCTTACCGTTCATGTTTTACCCTCTGAAGTACACCAGATCAGGTGTGTTTAAAATAACCTCGAAGTACTAAAGCATCCCATAGTCAGGATGGGGTTTGTCAGGCCCAATAGATCTATCTTTAGGATTCGCGCCTACCGTACATAGACAAGTAGTTTAATGTTACCAAGCTAAGGGTATATTTCTGGTTTAAACCCACTTAGAATTAATTTTTGTACTTGTGCCTATTTCGTAAAACATTTATAAAACAGCACATGTATTCTCAGCCCAAAAATATATATTGCAAAAGCAATTAAAAAGGGAGCAAATGAAACTCACCATACTGTATTTTGTAGTAAAAATACATATGACGTCATGGAACAAATATAGGGTTGGTCTCGGATTGACGATCCTATATCATTAATATATATTTTAATAAATATAATGGTAATCGAACAATTTATATATTCTTATCAATTATTATTTTAGTAAATTATATGTTTCATTAATAACTTAATTAACTATGTTTATTTTATATATACTTTAGATAAATAATGTTAAAAATAATAATTTTTTTGTTAAAAAAAATAATAATAACGATAATAATAATAATAATAATAATAATAATAATAATAATAATAATAATAATAATAATAATTAAATTACTACCTCAGGGGAGTAGCCCTAAAAATAATGCCCAAGTCCGGGTTTGAACCTGCGACGTCCCGCTAACCCGAAAATACTCCCAAACAAATGCTCTACTACTTATTTTCTTTCCTAATTCATACCATTATTCTTTCAATCCGTTATTAGCATTTCATAATATCTTCATCATCATCACAACTTAAACATCATCATAATTATTATCATAAAAATCATTACCCAATATCATGAGCTTCATGTTCATAATCTCACTTATTATCTTAAATCCTTTATCACCACATCATCTAGTAACCATCATTTTATAGAATTATTAGGATCATCATCTTTCTTGTCATACTTACTCATAACCATAACATTTCCTCATCATTTAAATCATTGTCATCATCATTTAAAAAAAAATATCGCGGGATGTAAATGACCAAATTCTGGATCGGCCATAATCCTTTTAATCCCACTTATACTAAAATAATGTGTATCTTCTTAATTAAACTTGTCATACCCCTTATCACTTTGTAAGGCAAAGTCGCCGTCCCCATACATTCATATGTCGGCCAACATAAATAAAAAAATGCATATTAGATACTCCTTATCCCACGTTATTTTATGTGGCCCTATTAACTCACTTAGATTAGGTAAACTCGACCAAAATGGATAGATTGATCCATTGTATAAACAATTAAGTATGATCACAAGTGTCATCTTTATCAATTTATTCATTTCCTTTATATCCAACTCACTTACCATCAACCTTTTTATCTTTATAACCCTTATTCATCAATATATCATCACTTATTACTCCAACAACCACTTAACCGGGCTTCTCGACCCAACAACTCAATAGGGGTACAGCTCAACTAATTAAGAATTACGGCCCACTTATTAAAACAAGATCACAATGGCCTACAAGAGAAGAAGCACTCGGCCCTAGTTAAAATAAATCACGGCCAAGAAACAAACACCTGTAAAGTTTAAATATGTGTTTAGTTGCAAATGGTTTGTGGTTGTCGGCATCATGTTTCACTTGTCCCACAAAAATTCAATTGATTAAAATGCGTCCCTTTTAGCTTTTAATTTTTTTTAAAAAAAACTCACAATCTTAAACTGTAACCATGTGATTAGCAGTAACAGCAAGGAATCTGGTAACACAATTTATGTCCTTTTAATATACATGTGGGGTTCTCGTGACAAAAGGGAAAGGAGTGGGTTTCAAGGTGTTTATGATTATTTTGGCTCGACAATGAAACAAATAAAAAAAATGGTGGTTATGGAGGTGCTCCGGTGGTAACCGGTGGTGATTGGAGTGGTGTTGTTCAACAGAAAAGAAACAGAAATAAATGTTAATAGCAACGAACAGTGACAGTCGCAAGTGATGGTTTTTGTTGGTGTTTTGTGTGGTTGTTAACGGTTACAATGGTGGTGATCAAACTTGCAAATGGTTAAGGGTGGTTGATGATTCAGTGGACGATGTCAGAGATGATGGTGGCTAGCGGTTCATTGTTGCTGGGTTGCTCTTTGTCGACAGGAAACAAGAAACACAAGGAAGAACAAAATGGGTTTGGTTACAAGAATTTGGAGAGAGAGAAGAGAGAGAGAGAGATGTTTACGTTTATTCTTAGTGGTAGATGGGTGTCCAGCGGTGGCGGTATGGGTGGTGCAGGGTGGTGACTGAATGGTGGTGGCTCACGGTTGCAAGTGGTGGGTCATGTGACTGAAAGTTGTAGGATGATGGTGGTTCAGTGATTTGAAATGAGTGAGGTGATTCCCGGTTGTGATCAAGGTGATTTTAAGTGGTGATGATGTGTTCATGATTCATGATAGAAGTAAAATACAAAGGTGGTTAACATATTGAAGGTCGTTTGTGGTGATTGGTTGTGATGGTGGCGATAAGTAATTCTTCGATGGTGGTCTTGGGATGGCGATGGCGGTGGACGGTTGTGATGGTGATTATACAAAGGGTGTGGTGATAGATGAAGAGTGCTAGTGTGTTCATCTACATATTTGTATATGAATATATATAGAGATAGAGATATTTGATATATAGATTTAAAATAATAAATATAATAATTAAAATCACAAACTTGATCAAATGGGTATTTAAAAGAAAGAATAAATGAGAATTTTAGCAAAGTAACAAGAGGATAGTACAAAGATTTAGTTGGAGATGTGCTGTGTTCCATAAAACCAAAAGAAGTGGATAGGTGTTGTATGGTGAAAGCTGAGGTGACCGGGTATAGTTTTGTTTTTCCTAACTCAATCACAGAATCGTACATATATAGATTAGATTATGATTAAAAAGGAAGACAGTACCAATTATAATTCAATCATCAACAGTAATATAAATTAAGAATAATAATATACTCTATACATATATTTATTTTTATTTTTATATGTATACATATTTATTTACAAATAATAGTTCGTGAATCGTCGAGAATAGTCGAGGGGTAATTGATGACATGAATATTGATTTCAACACTTTTGAGACTCAACATTACAGATTTTGCTTATCGTGTCGGAAACATATAAAGATTAAAGTTTAAATTTGATCGGAAATTTCCGGGTCGTTACAGAAAACATAAACGTTTCATTTTACAAAGTGAACACAAGTATGAAAACAAACATTCTACATACGAGTTAGAACAAAATCTTCAATTCGATTATCATTAGTTACACTTGCCGGGTGTAAGCTAGAACTTATGTTGTATGGCCATATGGGTTTGACAAACCCTCATTCGGATGGTTCGCTACCGTTACTTAGGATGAAATATATTTTCGAATGTATGTTCTAACACTATTGTGATGGAGTTCTATGGAAGGAAAGTTAAGCCTTGATAATTGGGTGCTCGTGATAACAATTTTTGGAATGGTTTACTATTATTGAAATGTTATAAATCTTGTGGTTCATTTTACTTACTCACTTACTTATTTAAACCTATGATTTCACCAACGTTTTCGTTGACAGATTTCTATGTTTTTCTCAGGTCTTTGAACAATATGTGTTACATGCTTCCGCTCATTATTTTGATACTTGCATGGGATTTCGAGTATATATGCATTTATGGAGCGTCTTTTGGCTACTTTTAAATTGTGTCGCATAGGTTTCATTGGTACTTATAACGTAACTTGTGGTTGAACTATTCTTGTAAACTTTGAAACAATCTTTACATTTGAAATGAATGCGACATACTTTTGGTCAAACGTTGTTTTAAAGACTTATGACCACGTAACGGGACCTAAGTAGACGGCGCCGTCAATGACATTTTTGTCGGGTCGCTACACATGTTTCTATGATGATTATTTAAACTGTTTATGTTTGCTATTATTTAATAACTTATTTGTCATGCTTAATGATTAAATATTATGAATCTAGGATTAACTAGTAATTGATTCTATGATCTTATATTCGATTCATATCACTTGTTTAGATCTAGTCCATCAAATAAAGTGTTTGGATTGCATGTAAATTAGGTAAACATCATTGAAAGTTATACAACTAGTTGAACTTGAATTACACTTATGTAATAGAATTCATTATTTTTAGGCTTAATCGAAGAACCTTTGTTTATGTGTGTTTAATTTTCAATTGCATGAGAACCTAATTAAGATTAACTTTCAGCTAGTAACTTGAGTTGATCTGATTAAGTTTATTAGCTTATATAATTTGTCAGTCTAATTAAATGTTGTCTTGGATCTACATCAGGTTTAGGTAATATTTATCATGTGATTATTTGAATGCTATGAATGAAGACATTAGCTATGAACATCACTTAGTTAATGTATACTTTAGGTCCTACCTTATGAATGATATGCGACATCTAGCTTAACCTTTTAGGGATAATGATTGGTCTATGATTGTTATCTTGCTATTTGTTAATATAAGTTATGAAATAATTAATATCTTTCCCTTATGATTCACACGTCCTTGTAATCACTTCTCTTTTATAATTGTTTATTTTGAATCTTTATTTCCTGCTTTATATTTTGTTATTTTGTTTATCTTCAATCATCTCTTTCCTAAGAGATAAAAGCCAACAACCTTAAAAACACATAAAAATCTATCTTTAGTTCTTTAATAAGAGCTAAGCTATGTAATAAACAACTCTTATCTGCTTTCACGCTCTCTTGGGACGATAACCTAAAATACTAGATCTGACCGGGTTTTGTTGCTCGTTAGGGTGTTAAAGTGAATTAAATAAAGGTTTTAAAAATTTAAAAGTTGAAAGATAAGCTAAGCACTATTGCACACATCAACTTTTTGGCGCCGCTGCCGGGGAACGCGATAAATACGGAAATTAGATATATTTTGGTTATTGATATTTCTTGAAAACGGGTGATGACTGTCTTCTTTTAGGGAAAGGTTGTTGGGGTTCCGATTTAAAGGCTCCTGCTCAAACCTAGACGCTGACGGGTCACTTAAGTATTGAAAGATTCAATAGGCCGTGTATGTTTGATTATTCGTTGTTAAGCGATAAAAGTTGTTAATTAATTTATTTATATTTTATTACTTAAAGTTTAATATATTTAGTTATTATTTAATTATTTAAATTATTTTTTTTCATTCAAATCTTAATTACTCCTATAATTAAAATCTCCATTTTAAAATCTAAATCTCAAATCTTATTTAAAAATATGGAACAACCAATAAAGAGAAAAGAAGATAAAACTTTTATGGAAATGTTCAGTTTAGAAAATAAGGATGAATATAAAGTTCATCCGTATACACCAAAACAAATACAATCGATGTTAGAATGGAATGAATACATGAGACAAATAAAAGAAAAGGAAGAAAATGCTCAAACTCAACATACGATAACTATCGAACAATATCTTTCCAATGCGTATTATTGGACTAATGATGAGGAGGAGTTGGTTAATGAGGAGTTCGAACCAGTTAAAGAAGAGGTAGAGGAGATTGGGGTTAGTGTTAGAAACATGTCGATAGAAGAGATAATGATAGTCGAGGGATTTTGCCCGTCCTTTTATGGACCTTTTCAATGTTGCGCAAATCCGGACGTGAAACATTCATGTACCCCATCTAATACACAATTACCTACCGATTCATACCTAGAACAATTAAGTAAGACATAATCTATTCCAATACCACAACCTACCATTCCACCACCTATGTTAGTAGACCCGGATAATATTTTCAACGATGAAATTTTAGATGAAGAATCGCCGGGTATAGATTGGGATCCTTCAGATACCGAAGACGATGATGAGTTCCATCCGATCAAATGGGATTCTTCTGATGATGAAGAAGATGATTCTTATCTTGATTTTGAGGTGTACGAATTGCTAGAAAACGCTTGGTTAGTGAAAACTGCTCAAATTGTAAGGTTATATGACAATGACTCTTCTCTTGAGGAAGACTTTCAGGAATTAATGGATGTAGACACGGGGGATTTCACACCTATAAGTATTAAGGATGAAGATCTAGATGCCGAGTTTGAAGAGTTTATGAAGGTCAACATCAATGATGAATCCGAGGATGAAATGTTTACTACGAAAGAACTTATACCAGAAACATCACTTGAAAAATATTTAAATCCGATAGACTTCATGTATTCTAAAGATATTATCAGATGTGAAATGGTATTTAAAGACCCGTTTTGGCAAGAACCCGCAACGAAAACAAACTTATTGCCGCAAGACCTACACAATGGGAAACTCTTTATTGCACTCGGGTTAATTTCAAAATTTTGAACAAACAGCAAATTAAATATATCTTTACAACCTGAGGTGTTAATGATTGGTTAACGTTACTAATTCGTGGAACGTTTTTCACCGATTTTATATGTCGCCCGATAAGTGTGGGGGAAGTTAAACCCCACTAAGGAAAATTTAAATGGGGATGAATCAAGCTTATGACTCATTAATCAAAAAGCATGTTTTGTGTTTCGTATATTGGCCATCTATGAGTAGTGTTCGAAGCTGAACGACGCATGCTGATCTTCACGCTCATCCTTTCACCTGCAGCTCATAAATGTAAAGACCCGTCCTTATCCTCCCGGACGATATCATCAACAGTTGGTCCCATTGCGATGATCGACTCCAAATAATATCTTTAACATGAGCAAATGCACAGCGGAAGACTTAATTCGTACCTGAGAATAACATGCTTTAAAAAGTCAACATAAAGTTGGTGAGATATATAGGTTTGATGCTAGCAGCGTTATAACTATGGACCACAAGATTTCATATATAAACATTTAATAAAAATATTCTAAGTGGTTGAGCACTTGGTAACCATACTTAACATTTTCACGTCGCATATTCCCTTTAATATGAAATCTTACTACACCGTACCAAGTGTAGTCACAAAACGAAGTACTGTGCAACCGTTGAATACTGGTCGTCCAGTCCGGTTGGGGTTGTCAGGCCCGATAGATCTATCAACAGGATTCGCGTTTACAATACCGCTGTAAATATTAGTTACCAAGCTACAGGGAAGTATGCCAGTGGTACAACTCAACGTAGAACATATTTTTCAGTTACTTGTGTCCATATCGTAAAACATAAAATACATGTATTCTCATCCCGAAATATTTAGAGTTTAAAAGTGGGACTATATACTCACCATACTGTATTTTGTAGTAAAAATACATATAACACCATTGATCAATTATAAGGTTGGCCTCGGATTCACGAACCTATATCACGTATATATATATATATTAACACATAACTCATTTAATCGACTGAGTTTAATTATATTATATAATGTATATAAATTAATATCTTTATATAAATATTTCTTGTTTGTAAAAATAAATAATATAATGATAATGATAATATTTAAATTTGAAAATAATAATGAAGATGATAGTCGTATTAATAATGATAAAATTAATTTTAATAAAGATGATAATTTCACTCATTTTAATAAAAATTACTTTTTCTAATAAATAAAAAAAAAATATAATAATATCTATAATAATAATAATAATAATAATAATAATAATAATAACAATAATAATAATAATAATAATAATAATAATACTTGGTAAAGATGGAGTAATAAATATTATACCTAAATTAAGAATGGGAGTGGATCTGGTTATCGGCTCAAACCCATTCGAGGGCACAGAACACTCAGACGGGAGAAAAATCACAATCAAAGTTAAATGTTCTTCGATTCCTTTATCAGCAATTAATCAAAAAAAAACGGATCATCATCAGTCTAAATTATCAATTGTTACTCGTCCTCTCTTCAACGATCGGTCCAATAATCAATTAATCAATTGATTCCAGTAAGTCTTCGATTCATTGATTAGTGTTATAGGTAATTGGTTCACTAATATTCTTTTAAATTTCTATAATCCTGCTATAATTTCTTTGTATTTAATTGATAGAACAATAGCAAAAACTAATAGTGTTCTTGATATCTTGATGATGATAATCGAAGAGCTGATGCATTTGTTTGGCTCGGATCGTAATAATATAGAATCAAGCAGCAAGAATCAGGGATTCCAGGTTTGAATGATTTTGTCATGGTGAATATGGTTTTTGGCAGGTGGTGATTCTAACGAATGTAATGGGTTGTTGGGTTTGATTGAACAAATATATGAGTAGTTTGTTCAATTTGTGATATTTGTATGTAATCGTGTGTGATTTGTTGATAATTAATCATGGTGGTTTGTGTGTGTCAAATAAAAATTTGTGATGGTTTGCTTATGATAGAAACTGATTGAAACAAATGGTGCAGGGGGTGGTTCGATTGAGCTATGGGTGTAGTTGTGCTCAAAATAATAGTTTGTTTTCGATGTTTGGTTGATATGGTTCTCGGTTGGTGGTGATACACAAGAGGTGACCGATGAAGATGTGACAGGTTACTTGTGACGACGAGTTAGCTGCAAACAGGGAATTCAAACAGCTGCAGCAGCAGTTCAGGTTCAAAACAAAAGTATAATAACTGATAAGTGAGTTTGCAGGTGATTGTATTTGAAATTGCAGGTTCATGAAGATGGCGATTCAATTAGGTTTGTGTATGCTCGACCAACAGAAAAATGAGTATGCAACAGCCTGTGACGATTTTGCAAGAGCGATCATGGTGATTTCCAAGGTGGTTCGTGGGGAAGAATTAAGGGTGTTCAATGGTTCATTGAATTTAGTTTGATATTGCAATCAGAACACAAGGAAACAAATTGCACATTGGTCTTGATTTACAGAAAAGGAGAGAAAGTATTGGAGAGGGTATTATTGTTAGTGGTCCATGTGCGTTGTATCTTGATTTTCTGTATTTTTATATAAGTTAGTGGATGCCTAAAGTAAACATAATAATGCTAAAACACATTTCAATTATCACCTATGTATTATTATTTTCAAATAGTTTGTTGGTTGATAAAAAAAAATGAAACGAAATAGATGATAGAATTGATGTATTACCAATTCATTTATCTGGTTTTATAATTCTTATACAATTAATATTAATAATCATTAATGATATTAATAATAATACAAAATACTTATTATTAATAAATAAAAGAATAATATACTGATGATAATAAATAAAAGAAAAATATACTAATGATAAAGTGATAGAAATAATAAATGATAAAAATAATTTATAATATCAATAAAAATAATACACATAGTAATAATAATAATAATAATAATATTAATGATAATAATATCAAAATATTACTAATAATAACAAGAATAATTATAATGATAACAGTAGTAAAAATAATGATAATGATAAAGTGATAATAATATTATTAGTGATACTAATAATAATACTAATTATAATAATATTGATAATTATATATTGAAATCATATATATATATATATATATATATATATATATATATATATATATATATATTTGTTTTAATAGTAGCTTAATTATTTTTTATATATTACTGTATAATTTAATTCAACTGATCAAATGATATTATATTAATTCAATTTAAAATATACACATATATTTATATATACATGTTTACATATTTATTTACACACAATTGTTCGTGAATCTCCGGGTATAGTCAAAGGGTAATTGATTACCTAAATATAAGTTTCAAACTTTCTAGACTCAATATTACAGATTTTGCTTATCGTGTCGGAAACATATAGAGATTAGGGTTTAAATTTGGTCGAAAATTTCCGGGTCGTTACAGTACCCACCCGTTAAAGAAATTTCGTCCCCGAAATTTGGTAGAGGTTGTTACGAATAACCATAAGAATGTTTTCGTGACGAGTATGAGGTAATAATGGAGTTTTAACAGTATTGAGAGATATAGTTAAAACGATTCGATCATGTGAGGCGTACAAATGAAGCTATCGTAAAAGAGTGAGATGAGTAAAATATACTCGTTTTAACCGATGGCGTAGTTATGATTGACTTCTAGAATTCATAGGATTTAAAGAAAATCTTACGTAATAAGATTTGGTTCTTCGATGATCAGAATCTTCTTTGATTTAATGCGGCAATCTGTTTCGATTTTTCTGTCAAATATTTTACTATAAATCCACCTCCTTCCCGTCCTCGAGTCAAGCGAGCAATGATTTGTCAAATTATCAGCATATCCAGAAAGATAGAACTATCAAGATGATATGTTCTTGATATATTTGGAGATTAGATAGAATGTAAGAGCCGTGTAATATGGCACGTGATGATGGTACTGTAATTCATCACATTCCATTAGAAACTTAACATGACTTACTGTAATATAATGAAGTTGATCAAGTTTCATTATATTATACTAATTCATGTATTAGTTCCCAACACTACTTCAATGCATTCATATTTTAAACTCGAAGGGTTCAGAATTTAGAAACTGACACAGTTTCTTTTATGTTGTAACGCAGATATCACGGAGAGATACATGATCTCGGATAAGAATAGTTGTGAAAATATCTCCAGAAATATGAAGAACATGTATAACGGAAGATATGAAGATATCTTATAATATCTAAGATAATATAATGATAAAGAATATCATTTGGAAAGGTTTAGAATAAGGAGTAGGGTTCTTTCTAACGGGTTCAGTAGGCACTGAATCGTTTGGATTCTTTGAAGTCAAACTTATTCTTTGTGATTTGTCCATAGCCTCCTTCATACTTTGCTCAATTCGTTTTCCAGTTCCCAACCTTCTCTTTTTCGGAGCTTTACCAACATACTGTACTTTATCGTTAAACTTTTGACTGTTAAAGTCGTTTACAGTTTCTGCTGCTTCATCAGCATTTCAAGAGCTAGTCCGTGATTCAGGGTGTTTTTCAGAAACTTCCCATTCGAAATATGAAATTCTTAGGGATAGACGTTATAGGTATGACGGGAGAAGTTCTGCGGGATTTTCAAAATACTGATTGCTGATTTCGCCAAAAGATAACGAGCTGCTGGTATATCTGCTAATAAAGGTTCTCTGGTAATGATGGTGGAAGAGCAACATGTATATCTCGAGGTTGTAATGAGATTAGTCTTGCTGAGAAGTCGAAGTGGAGTTGTGACAAAATTGGCTAATTTGAAAAGGGATTGCAAAGTTATTTTGGGTAATAATAACACTAAAGAAATTAACACTGCTGCGTGTTAAACGTTGACTCAGTCTCCGAGAGACTTACAGGAGCATAAGTCTTTTCTTCCGTAGATGAAACGCGGTTGGTTCATCCTCTCGATTGAGGGGTTTTCAAGAATCATGAAAGATTTGAACACGCATTGTAATTGTCGAGATACAAATGAGGTTTAAGATGAAATCAAGTGGCAAACTTGAAGATTAGTTTAGTTTCATATGTTATAATCAATATTTTAATTCATTTTAATCGTCCAAAGTTAGCAGTCCAATAGTCCGATTGTCCAATGGTTTAATAATTTCATATATAAATTATATATATAATATTCGAATTAATTAATACGTATCGTGACCCGTATACCGGTCTCAGTGTCGATCACAACTCAAAGTATATATATATTTTGGAATCAACTCCGACCCTGTATAGCCAACTCCCATCTTCACATATAGAGTGTCTATGGTTGTTCCGAAATATATATATAGATGGGTCAATATGATAAATCGAAACCTTGTATACGTGTCCCGTTATTTAAAGTGCGTAAAAAATAAATAACAGAAATTAAATGACGATGAATAAAATTGCAAGAATGTAAATTGCGATAATGTAAATTGCGATAATGTAAATTGCGATAATATAAATTGCGATAAAATGTAATCAGTTAGCTGGGAACAGTTAGCCGGAACAGTTAGCGTGGAATCCTTAACAGATTTTTAATTAGTTAATTCGTCTGTTTCTAACACTTTTTATTTTGTCCAATGTTTTCTTCGTTATGCCACTTGTTGGATTCGGGTAGGTAAAATCCAAATATGAAATTTAAATGGAAATGATTAAGCTGGGATGAACGGATACATATATCGGTGATTGCAAGTAGGATAGCAAATGACCGTTGAATCAGATTCGAAAAATGTACAGTGTAACTTATTAATGTGAAATCTAAATATTCCTCGGGCACTACCCACCCGTTAAAATATTTTCATCATTAACAATTTGTACAAAAGAATTTTTAATTACAATCTTTATGAAAATATATATTTGCATATATATTTTCTTCAGATGTAATCATGGATTTAATGAGTCAATAAGATATTAAACTCATTTGATTTACCATTAATACTAGATTACATAATCTCTAAAACTTTAGAAATTACATAATCGCCATGTCGAGCTAAGATAATCGATGTAGAATGATTCGTAGAACGATGATTATACTCGAGGTGCAGAATGAGATGGTGAGGCATGGATTGTTGAAACTTGGGTTATTGATGGTACTGGTACCGTTGGTGCTGAAGCTGGTGATGTTACTGGTGTTGGTGATACTGCTGGTGCTTGCAAATTGTGTACCGTGCTCTCTAAAGTTAACACTCGAGCTCGGAGTTCTTTAACTTCTTCTACTAACCCTGGTTGGTTATCAGTGTGAGGTAAAGGTCGGATATCTTCTCTAGTTCCGTTAATGGTAGCCTCAAGACGAAAAATTCTTGCAAAAAGGGTATAAACGGTGTTGCGAACAGGTTCGCCGGTGAGCGGGTCGAGCACTCCGACGTTAGGTGGTAAGTTCGGCTCGTGATATGGAGTACCTTCTTCATTTCTCCATAGGATAAGTATTTCGCGAACCCATCCCCACTTTATAAAGAAATCACGATAGTTGATCGGTTGGTGCGCTCCCGTCACGCTATCTTCGGAGTCAGAAGAACTTGGTCGATTCGTAGAGGCCATCGTACACGATCACAGAAAAGATTTTTGGTATGAAAAGCTTAGTGACAGCAAATAATAGTTGGATGGTATTCTCAATGCATAATATGCATAGATATATATAGTACCAGGATCCCTTAAATTACGGAGAAATTTACGGAAGATATTAAGCAAAGTCTATCGTAATAGATACGCTAAGATATAAATTTGTCTATACACTATCCATGCAATAAAGGCAGTAAGGCATGTCTAGACTTAAGAATGGTAAGCAGGCAATTCCCTAAGGATGATAAGTAGATGATTTCCGACTAGAAATGATAAGCAAAACTTTTTGACATGCAGACACGGTCAAAGTCCAGACTCACTAATGTATCCTAACAACTACTAGTCAGACACACTATTGCAAAGCCTGGTTCACTAAGACCAACGCTCTGATACCAACTGTAAAGACCCGTCCTTATCCTCCCGGACGATATCATCAACAGTTGGTCCCATTGCGATGATCGACTCCAAATAATATCTTTAACATGAGCAAATGCACAGCGGAAGACTTAATTCGTACCTGAGAATAACATGCTTTAAAAAGTCAACATAAAGTTGGTGAGATATATAGGTTTGATGCTAGCAGCGTTATAACTATGGACCACAAGATTTCATATATAAACATTTAATAAAAATATTCTAAGTGGTTGAGCACTTGGTAACCATACTTAACATTTTCACGTCGCATATTCCCTTTAATATGAAATCTTACTACACCGTACCAAGTGTAGTCACAAAACGAAGTACTGTGCAACCGTTGAATACTGGTCGTCCAGTCCGGTTGGGGTTGTCAGGCCCGATAGATCTATCAACAGGATTCGCGTTTACAATACCGCTGTAAATATTAGTTACCAAGCTACAGGGAAGTATGCCAGTGGTACAACTCAACGTAGAACATATTTTTCAGTTACTTGTGTCCATATCGTAAAACATAAAATACATGTATTCTCATCCCGAAATATTTAGAGTTTAAAAGTGGGACTATATACTCACCATACTGTATTTTGTAGTAAAAATACATATAACACCATTGATCAATTATAAGGTTGGCCTCGGATTCACGAACCTATATCACGTATATATATATATATTAACACATAACTCATTTAATCGACTGAGTTTAATTATATTATATAATGTATATAAATTAATATCTTTATATAAATATTTCTTGTTTGTAAAAATAAATAATATAATGATAATGATAATATTTAAATTTGAAAATAATAATGAAGATGATAGTCGTATTAATAATGATAAAATTAATTTTAATAAAGATGATAATTTCACTCATTTTAATAAAAATTACTTTTTCTAATAAATAAAAAAAAAATATAATAATATCTATAATAATAATAATAATAATAATAATAATAATAATAATAATAATAATAATAATAATAACAATAATAATAATAATAATAATAATAATAATACTTGGTAAAGATGGAGTAATAAATATTATACCTAAATTAAGAATGGGAGTGGATCTGGTTATCGGCTCAAACCCATTCGAGGGCACAGAACACTCAGACGGGAGAAAAATCACAATCAAAGTTAAATGTTCTTCGATTCCTTTATCAGCAATTAATCAAAAAAAAACGGATCATCATCAGTCTAAATTATCAATTGTTACTCGTCCTCTCTTCAACGATCGGTCCAATAATCAATTAATCAATTGATTCCAGTAAGTCTTCGATTCATTGATTAGTGTTATAGGTAATTGGTTCACTAATATTCTTTTAAATTTCTATAATCCTGCTATAATTTCTTTGTATTTAATTGATAGAACAATAGCAAAAACTAATAGTGTTCTTGATATCTTGATGATGATAATCGAAGAGCTGATGCATTTGTTTGGCTCGGATCGTAATAATATAGAATCAAGCAGCAAGAATCAGGGATTCCAGGTTTGAATGATTTTGTCATGGTGAATATGGTTTTTGGCAGGTGGTGATTCTAACGAATGTAATGGGTTGTTGGGTTTGATTGAACAAATATATGAGTAGTTTGTTCAATTTGTGATATTTGTATGTAATCGTGTGTGATTTGTTGATAATTAATCATGGTGGTTTGTGTGTGTCAAATAAAAATTTGTGATGGTTTGCTTATGATAGAAACTGATTGAAACAAATGGTGCAGGGGGTGGTTCGATTGAGCTATGGGTGTAGTTGTGCTCAAAATAATAGTTTGTTTTCGATGTTTGGTTGATATGGTTCTCGGTTGGTGGTGATACACAAGAGGTGACCGATGAAGATGTGACAGGTTACTTGTGACGACGAGTTAGCTGCAAACAGGGAATTCAAACAGCTGCAGCAGCAGTTCAGGTTCAAAACAAAAGTATAATAACTGATAAGTGAGTTTGCAGGTGATTGTATTTGAAATTGCAGGTTCATGAAGATGGCGATTCAATTAGGTTTGTGTATGCTCGACCAACAGAAAAATGAGTATGCAACAGCCTGTGACGATTTTGCAAGAGCGATCATGGTGATTTCCAAGGTGGTTCGTGGGGAAGAATTAAGGGTGTTCAATGGTTCATTGAATTTAGTTTGATATTGCAATCAGAACACAAGGAAACAAATTGCACATTGGTCTTGATTTACAGAAAAGGAGAGAAAGTATTGGAGAGGGTATTATTGTTAGTGGTCCATGTGCGTTGTATCTTGATTTTCTGTATTTTTATATAAGTTAGTGGATGCCTAAAGTAAACATAATAATGCTAAAACACATTTCAATTATCACCTATGTATTATTATTTTCAAATAGTTTGTTGGTTGATAAAAAAAAATGAAACGAAATAGATGATAGAATTGATGTATTACCAATTCATTTATCTGGTTTTATAATTCTTATACAATTAATATTAATAATCATTAATGATATTAATAATAATACAAAATACTTATTATTAATAAATAAAAGAATAATATACTGATGATAATAAATAAAAGAAAAATATACTAATGATAAAGTGATAGAAATAATAAATGATAAAAATAATTTATAATATCAATAAAAATAATACACATAGTAATAATAATAATAATAATAATATTAATGATAATAATATCAAAATATTACTAATAATAACAAGAATAATTATAATGATAACAGTAGTAAAAATAATGATAATGATAAAGTGATAATAATATTATTAGTGATACTAATAATAATACTAATTATAATAATATTGATAATTATATATTGAAATCATATATATATATATATATATATATATATATATATATTTGTTTTAATAGTAGCTTAATTATTTTTTATATATTACTGTATAATTTAATTCAACTGATCAAATGATATTATATTAATTCAATTTAAAATATACACATATATTTATATATACATGTTTACATATTTATTTACACACAATTGTTCGTGAATCTCCGGGTATAGTCAAAGGGTAATTGATTACCTAAATATAAGTTTCAAACTTTCTAGACTCAATATTACAGATTTTGCTTATCGTGTCGGAAACATATAGAGATTAGGGTTTAAATTTGGTCGAAAATTTCCGGGTCGTTACAATAAAACCCTGTGATGTTTTCTCTCCCTTTTACTTTTAAATTTTTGTCTTCCTTTATTTTATCGTTGTGGTATAAATTCATGCAAGTGAGGACATTGCATGAAATAAGTGTGGGGGAGGAAAGTGAATTCTTCACTTAATTAAAAACCCGAGATAAATTTTTCAAATTGTCAAAGAAATACTAATAAAATGAGGTTTTTATGATTTAAAAATCACACTTGATTTTGTTTGTCCTACATTATAAAAAACTATTGCTTTTGAATAATAATTCATACCCTTAAAAAGTAACTAGTTTTTGACTTCATATATTGTTTCAAACATGTGTATCGTCAGGGACATGTTAGCCATGTGTTGACTTTGTCAACCCATCCAGCGGTCCCCGGTAGCCCACTGGAGCACCCATTTCCCCACAGCATGCCAGGCCCGATAAACGAACCTGCATTATCATTGTTTCAATCTTCGCATGCGCGGGACTAAGGGATCATTTGGGCCCGGTAAGAATGGTTTTTGATCCAATTATTTGGAAAATCCTCACCTAGTGGAAATCGAACTCTCACCTCCCCTTAGGGAGAGTGAGTCATTCACCACTAGGCTATTGACTCCATATATGGTAAAAGTTTAAATTTTGAGATGAATGAGAAATATAAAACACCTAAGATCAAGGTAATGTAAATGATAAAGAAATATCTGGGATTTTATTTCTTGTTATCCTTTTTATTTTAAAACCAATTTAAGCCAGTACCCTCCCATTCATATGGGATTGGGTTTTGTTGTTGTTGTCGTTGTTGTTGTTAAGCCAGTACCCAGGTCGTGAGTACTCGGTATAGAGTATGAATATTCCAATTAGTTACCATTAGAAACCTTAACTTTTTTAGGAATAACCCAATTAAACAAAATTTCCATTCCTAACCCTATTTTTTGTAAGTATAAATTCTTAGTCAAACTTATGTCTTTTCATTAATCTAATCTTAAAGCTAATAGAACTACTCTCAACTTCGAGATCGGAGTACTTGTTTAAGATAGGAAGTAAACGCCAAATATTATGAAACGATTGCAAACTTATAGCCACTACCATATGGCATAATAAACATGGACCACTGAGGCAGCAAAAGAGTCCCAATGAGGGCCAACTTAGAAAAAATGCCAAATGTAAAGCTAAAGCTAAACATCAAAGCAAAAGAGATGGAAAGTAAAAGAGCCCAATGAAGGCCAATAAGAGTGATGAGAGCGAGATAAAAGAGTTCCAATGAGAACCACACACTTATAAAAGCTCTGGTTAGAAAATAAAAGAGTCGAATGATGACCAACTGTTGTATAAATCTGGATTAATGAACATTAGGACCACTTGTACTCCTTGGTCTGGTTCGGACTAGTTCTTATAATAATAACTAAACTTTAATGATTAGACATCTTTTTGACTTTGCATTTTGCTTTCGCTTTTAAACCAATTTCATCCGTGTCATGACCACCCTGATAAACCAAATTCTGATATAAACTACCCATTAAATATTTCTTTTGATACATTACCTAGGTGAAATTCATAAATAAGTGTTAATCTTTGATAAAATTTGAAGATAATTTTCAGCTGAAAACACAAGATTAACCAAAGTATTGTCAAAACATCTCTTTAAATACTATGTTTGATAAAAATACCTAAGGGAGTACACTTTTAAATATTTTATCTTTATTTGCTTGAGGACAAGCAAAAGCTTAAGTGTGGGGGATTTGATAACTCCTAAATTATACATGTTTTTGAATACATTTTGAGGAGTTATTTTGGTATTTTAAAGTCATTTTGATACTAAAACACACACAAATAGGTAAAAACAAAAAAAAGGTATTTTTAATATTTTGTTTGAGAAATGTGTTAAAACAGGAAAAGGAAATAAGTGTTGAAGAAATGCTGAAAATCTGCGTGCTGTCACCGTTTTGGCCATATCTAGAGCATCCGGACTCCGTTTTCGACGAACCACCTGTCAAAACTACCATAAAACAAAAATATACAACATAGTGGAGGAAGTCGCTGGCATGGTCAAAGGAAGCCGCCGGATTCAGTCAAAAAGTCAACATTTTTACCGGGCACGTTTTTCTTGGCCTCCAAGCTCAGATCTGAAGTGAAGCCGCCGGCTTGACATCCGAAGCCGCCGGCTTGGACCTAAAACGCGTTTTCTTAAGCGTAACGATCAAGTATTGAGTGGAGAAAAAGTCACCGCCTAAGGAAGCCGGGGGCCTTCGTACGAAGTCGCCGGCTTGGCACGGTTTTCGAGGTCTATAAATACTGGCTGAATTCTACAGTTTTCATTGTACCTTTTCATTATTTCACTCTCAACTTTCAAATTTCTGTAGTTTAGGGTTAGTTTAGGTTTTATTTTCAATGTAAAGTCACTCTCTTGCATTGGATTCAAGTTTAATTTCAAGATTAATGCAGTTTTTCTTATTCATCTTTATTACTTTGTAAGTTATAATTCTATTTACTTTATTGCATCTTTTCAATTATGTCTTTATTAATATTTAACTGCTTCTGTTCGCCTCTAACTATGAACTAAACGTTCATAGTGGTTACTTGGATGAAAACTGTGAAAGTCTGGGAAAACAGATGAAGCCGCCGGCTTCCTCAGCCAAGCCGCCGGCTTGGCTGAGCCAAGCCGCCGGCTTCGTGCTTCAGTACGTACAGTTTCTGGTTCTTTTCCAGATCTGTATGTTCATGTTTCTATGATGATTATTTAAACTGTTTATGTCTGCCATGATTTAATAACTTGTTTGTCATGCTTAATGATTAAATATTATGAATCTAGGATTAACTAGTAATTGATTCTATGATCTTATATTCGATTCATATCACTTGTTTAGATCTAGTCCATCAAATAAAGTGTTTGGATTGCATGCAAAGTAGGTAAACATCATTGGAAGTTATACAACTAGTTGAACTTGAATTACACTTATGTAATAGAATTCATTATTGTTAGGCTTAATCGAAGAACCTTTGTTTAT
Organism: Rutidosis leptorrhynchoides; assembly: GCF_046630445.1. NCBI lineage: Eukaryota > Viridiplantae > Streptophyta > Magnoliopsida > Asterales > Asteraceae > Rutidosis > Rutidosis leptorrhynchoides. The sequence goes on from NC_092339.1 coordinate 353,338,050, forward strand.
GTGTGTTTAATTGCATGAGAACCTAATTAAGATTAACTTTCAGCTAGTAACTTGAGTTGATCTGATTAAGTTTATTAGCTTATATAATTTGTCAGTCTAATTAAATGTTGCCTTGGATCTACATCAGGTTTAGGTAATATTTATCATGTGATTATTTGAATGCTATGAATGAAGACATTAGCTATGAACATCACTTAGTTAATGTATACTTTAGGTCCTACCTTATGAATGATATGCGACATCTAGCTTAACCTTTTAGGGATAATGATTGGTCTATGATTGTTATCTTGCTATTTGTTAATATAAGTTATGAAATAATTAATATCTTTCCCTTATGATTCACACGTCCTTGTAATCACTTCTCTTTTATAATTGTTTATTTTGAATCTTTATTTCCTGCTTTATATTTTGTTATTTTGTTTATCTTCAATCATCTCTTTCCTAAGAGATAAAAGCCAACAACCTTAAAAACACATAAAAATCTATCTTTAGTTCTTTAATAAGAGCTAAGCTATGTAATAAACAACTCTTATCTGCTTCCACGCTCTCTTGGGACGATAACCTAAAATACTAGATCTGACCGGGTTTTGTTGCTCGTTAGGGTGTTAAAGTGAATTAAATAAAGGTTTTAAAAATTTAAAAGTTGAAAGATAAGCTAAGCACTATTGCACACACTTTTGACACATCAATTGGCTACCCATAATTGATAAATTTAACAAGCGCCTTGCAAATTGGAAAGCTAAAAATTTATCTTTCGGAGGAAGACTATCGCTGATAAAGTCGGTACTTAGCTCTATTCCTTTATACTACTTTTCGCTACTTAATTCTACTAGTTCTCTTAAAACCAAAAACTGGACACTTTTAGAAAAATGGTGGTGGCGCTTTTAAATGAAAATAATGCACTTTGGGTTCGGGTAATAAAAAATATGTATGGTGAATCGGGCGGGTTGGGTATAGTTGAAACAACATCCATCAATCCAATTAATTATTTAACCGGTAGAACTTGGTCCAACATTATAAATCTTGGACCCACCATAAATAAGTTAGGGTAGAATTTTTCTAACTCCTTTTGTAAAGTTATTGGAAAAGGTTTCGAGACATCATTCTGGTTGGAACCTTGGTGCGAGTCAGAATCTCTTAAAGCCAAATACCCAATACTCTTTAGACTTTAAACTAACAAGAAAGCTACCGTAGCTGATCGTGTATCCTCTTCTAGCAATGTCATATCCTTCAACTGGAATTGGTCTGTTGCTCCCCGTTGGCGAACTGAATCGGACTTATCAAGCTTACAAGTTAATTAAACCTGCCAATTTCTCGGACAACGATACTGACTGCTGAAAATGGCCCATCGGTTCAAATGGCACCTTCAACTCAGAAGAATTCAATGCTCTAATCACCAAAATGGTAAATGTTAACAGTCAAATGCTTACTCCTACATTACAAAATAATTTGTTACCTCAATAAATAGGGTTTTCGTATGGAGAGCAAAACAAAATAAGCTCCCCCTACGAACGGAACTTGATCAATGTGAAATTGATCTCCATTCGGTTAGATGCACTGTTTGTAACGAGGATATTGAAAACTTAGAACACACAATCTTAAAATGCAAAGTAGCTTCAGATGTTTGAGATTGGATACGTAAATGGTGGACTCTCGGCAACATCAACACGTCAAGCATATTAGAAGTTTTCAAAGGTAAGCACTCGAACTTTAATTCATCTCATGGTCTAAAAATGTGGCAAGCTATCACATGGTTGACTAGGTACACTTTATGGAAGAATAGAAACGAATGTTCCTTCGGGAAAAACAAATCCACAAGTGCAATATGCTAATCGAGATTCAATTTAAAAAGCTTCGAGTGGATATCATGCCGTTGAAAAAAGGAAGTCTCGACTGGCTAAAATGACTAAATAACCTGCAACATTATGATTTTATTCCTCCAAATAAATCGGGTATTGGATAGTACATGGAATCTCTTTCGAGTTATCAAAATATTCGGCTTCATCATTTTGTATCCTCTATCGGATATATCGGGATTTAAGATCTAAATGGCCAATATTGGCGGTTTTGTCACTGTTAATTCGGTACTGTGTCCTTGATGTTCCGGCTTGTTTTTTCAAGTTGCTTCTTATAGTCCTTACATCCTTAGGGGATTCTTTTCTTCCTTATGTTGTAATTGTTGTATTTATATTATTTATATCATGTAATTTTATAGTGTATTAATAAAATTGCTTGCTTTAAAAAAAAAAAAAAAAAAGATTAGATAGATTATGTAAATATTTTTCTTTAATATAAAATTTAAATTTCTCGACAAAACAATAATAAGGTTTGGGAAGTGTCTATTTGCAGATAAGTATAATTGAAAATGATGTTTGATTAACATATTATGTCAAGTATGTGCCCTCATCTTATCTTTTTGGATTCGCGCACTTCCTTGTCAAATATGCAAAGGTTTTTATTTCAATATCTTTTTGATAGTGAAGTTTAATGAAAATTCCATCGATTATATCTCCAAATTAATAATTATGTTTTGTTTTATTCTAGGTGATTACAAGTGCAAATGGATACAAGTTTTGCATAATTATTATTTTTTATTTATATACTCTGTAATTCTTTGCACACGTCTAAAATATTTATATAAGTCAAAGATTCAAGACAGAACTACAAAAGATACATAAATGTGATGGGTGGGTAAAACTATAAGTGGTCATAACCGGATATTCAAAGTTTCGGATATCCAATTTTCGAATAGTGAATTCGGCCATCCAAAATCCGAATCTGAAATTTTGGATATCCGACTTTCGGATATCTAAAATTTCGGATTCGGATATCGAATTATCCGAATATCCAAAATGTATATAATAAATGAAAAATGTACAATTGACAAACACAAAACACATAACGTCACATACACCTAAGTTCAATATTCTAAATTTGTGTTACAAAAGTTCAAAACACGATTAACACATCATCGTAACACAAACATAACAAAGTTCAAAACGCGATTAACACATCGTTCTAACACAAACATAACAAAGTTGTTGATCTTCAATCATTTTATGCCAATGCACTATCCACTATCACCACTTTTTTCTACAATACAAATTAGTTGTAAAACAGTCGGTAAATAAAAATGAGAAGTATCACTTAGATATAGGGTTTTGTAAATTGAGTAAATTTAATAATATATTGTTTCTATCGGATAATTCTATCTTTGTTCTTTATACTCTTAAAAGTTAAAAGGTTAGTTTACCTTGAAAGCTATAAAGTCCATAGTCATTTGCCATAAGTCCGGAACCTACCACGCCACTAAACTATAAATATAAATATTTTAATAATAAGTGTATTTTGTTTCGGATATCGGATAACCGAATATCCGAAAAATTTGACAAATCGATCCGATTTCCGAATTCGGAAATCCGGATATCCGAATTTTCGGATATTTTCGGATCGGGTTTTCGGATAATTCGGATTATGGGTTCGGATTGGGATATTATGCCCGCCCCTAGGTAAAACCATAAAATCTTACCCACGGGCACGGGTGAAAAATTTTACCCGTCAACGGGTCGCGAATGGGTTGCAGGTATGTACTACTCGTCCTGGGTAAAACCCGATCCGTTAATCCATAAAACATTTTAGTACTTACTCGCAGATACATACATGCAATTTTAAATGTAATTTTACTTGTAATGAAGGAAAAAATTTACGTTTTATGTATTTTTCGTATAGTATAACACATTGTATATTCATATATTATAAGTATATTTTATATTATGAGTTCGCTGCACTTTTTGTGACAAAGCTTTGCAAGCTAAAACAGCAAGACACATTTACATCATAAATATTGACTCCCACGAGCAAAAAGAAAACAATGACAGCAGTGATATGTTTACTCCTACGAGCAGAAGTCACAAATTTCTTAGTTTTTGATGTTGTGTTAGCTTCCTTAAATTAACTTTATTATATGCGAATATACCCGTGAGGTCACGGATATCTGCTAGTCACAGGCATAGACAAAAAATTTTTACCCGCATACGGGTACGCGAGCCCCGAAGAGCAAAAATAATTCCAGACATACAGCTCGCGAGTGCCATCCCTAATAAAGTAATAATAATATAATATGAGAACACCTCAATGTTATATTGTTACGCCATTTTCATATAAGCCACATAAGCACGTAAGCTTATATCTCATAAGCAAGGCATTTATTCTTACAAATAAATACTATCAAATTATAAATGTAAACAGGATTACATCGTGGCAACAGAATCACCGTTATTCATTCATCTCTTCTCTTTTTTAAATTAAAGGATAATCACAAATTATACTATGCCTCCTGATCTCGAATGCTTCTAATTTCTAGTGCTAGGAACAAAAATAATGTAATAATTTGGCATAGGTTATACTTGGTCACATCTCACATGAACTAACTTCATTCATCTCTTCTCTTTTTTAAATTAAAGGATAATCACAAATTATACTATGCCTCCTGATCTCGAATGCTTCTAATTTCTAGTGCTAGGAACAAAAATAATGTAATAATTTGGCATAGGTTATACTTGGTCACATCTCACATGAACTAACTTTTGGCCCATAATGGCATAATGTTACAATTGAAAACCATAAACTATTGAAAACCACTAACTTTTGGCCCATAATGTTACAATATAAAACCATAAACTATTGTAGGCTTTTGCCTAAACTGAGCTTAAAACTAAAATGAATGTATATTGGGCTTAGAAACAAGGGAATGAGTCAAATCGATCGAATACCTAAAACATAATTTTGATACACTAAACCCTCCAAATCATTTTACTCAACTTACCATATCATCATTGAAATAAAACAATGGTGATCATATTAATCACATATAACACTAACTATTCACAATGAAGATTTAAGAAACATGGATAGAAAGTGTTTTGGTCGATCCAACCCAACTGATACCATATATAACCAGATTGACCTGAAACATTTCGACACGTTATCCTAATCCACTCATTTTGCCACCTCTATTACTATAAGGATAAGAGAAACAAGTACCAGAAAACTCAAATTGATCGATCCATTTTGCCACTATCTTTAGATCTATATGGTACACAGTGTTGAAAAAAAGGCCGAGAGGCCGTCACAACGGATTTACTTGTGTACCGTCGTAACGGACCTAAAAACGGGTAGAAAAAGGTCAACGGTAAAAAAACAGTCAAAACGTTAAAAAAAAAACGGTCGAGACGGGTCGAAACAGATTGACCAAAGTTCATTTTTAATATATATTTTAAACATAAACATTATTCAAATTAATGGCGAATATTTCAAATTAAACATAGCTATTTGCCTTTAATTTTACATATCTTTGTTTGAAATGTTTATGTTTGGAAATATATATAAAAAGTCAACGTTGGTCAACATCCATCTCGACCCGTTATAACCATTGCGACGTTTCAAGGTCTCGACAGTCTCGACTCCGTCTCGCGTCTTTTACAACTTTGATGGTACATAACATATTTTCCTAATTACTGAACTCAGTCAGGTGACCCATACTTATGTTTCTTGTTATCATTTTATCTTTTAATCTCTCTCTATTGTAATGTAGTAATAGACAGAAAAGACTAGAACCGATATATTTGAATCAGAAAGATTAGCACAGAAGAAAGATGAACCAAGTATCAGAATTCAGACCATCACAAAAACAAAAATTAGAATATCTCAAAGTTAAAAAAACAGAATAAAAGCCAACTTACAGCCATCTTGTTTCCTGTTTTACCACCAGCACGATTCAAAGCCCATAAAATGTAACAACAAACATTGAAGGACTTATTTCCATGAGATTATGAAGATAGATAACAATTTGCTGGTTTTTCCTAATAGAATTAAAAGCCTTAACATAGCTAAGATAAACTTGATAAGATTAATTATAAACTTGTCTAGCTGTTTTTATTTTTGAGACAATATAGTGAGTAGATAACAAAGTGAAAAAACATTAATGAAATTCTATAAATGTATGGAATCCATCCCACATTGGCTGGTTAAAGAAAACATAAAGGGTGTAAGTGGTTATAAAAGATAAGTAGATGAGCCACTTACAAAGCACGCAGCCAGGCATTGAGCACAAAGCGAACTATTCTTTCGCCTTTTACTAAAGAATACCGTGTGCTCGTTGCATTCACTGGTATACGCCTATTTTTGTAGAGTCTCTTCTTAATTGAAGAGCTCCAATCAATTCCAAGTTTAAAGTTTTAACTTAGTAGGAGGACCTAGTATTGATTAGAAGTTGTGCTATAGCGCAAAAAATACACATGGTAGGAGACCTATAATTCCATAAACACGCATCCAAAATCTTCGATAAAAGTGTAATTAACCTCCCTTAACATTTTGTTTTCTACTAATATCAGTTTAGATTTTTATCTATCTGTGCTTATAAGTCATCTCATTTGTCATGTTCATATGTGCTTATGTACTGTAAGTAGGAAACAGACCCTTAACAACTAATGAATTGTGTTGTGAATTTTTAAGATGTAAACAAGGAACAAAAGAAACACACTCAATTGGAACAATCCTGGATACATGCTGCTCCAAAGCCGCAATCCAAGATGGAGCTTACGGTAGCTCGTCCTTAGGTTCCCATAAGTATTCAACCCTATTGCTTTTGAGTTTTGGCTATCTCCAACTCATAGGCGTTTCCACAACCGCCTCATCTACTTGGGAATGGACTTCGGGATGGGATTGTATTTGCGGGTTGTTTTGTTGTCACAAAAGAAACTGTTGGAATACTTTTAGGTTCATACTTCATAGGCGGGTATTATATTTGTAGGTATTGAGTTTGTGTATATTGCCAAGAAAGGAGAGTGGCCAAATTAGATGAGTTTTGAGTGAATCCGGGTGAAAGTGATGGGTTGGTAGTGAAAGGCAGAGGTGGGTTGGTAGTGAAAGTAGGATGTATGTGAATGCTTTGATACCCCAATATATCTAGTACAGTGTATTAAAAATTGTAAATTAATAGCCAGTATACCCAGTGTCGTAAAAAACGGCCGAAACGAGCGCCGCAACGGACTTTTCTTAGTATCGTTGCAACGGGCCTTGAAACGGTAAAAAAGACGGTCAACGCTTAAAAACGGTCAACAACGCTAAAAACGGTAAAAAACGGTCAAAGACGGAAAAAGGGTCAAAGACGGGGAAAAACGGTCAAAGACGGAAAAAACGGTCAATTTTATATTTATATATATATAAATATAAGTCAACGTTAGTCAACATCCGTTTCGACCCCGTTTCGACCGTTGCGACGTTTTGAGGTCGCTAACGTTTCGGCCCCGTCTCACGTCTTTTTCAACCTTGATATACCTTCTTTATAAACCTTAGCATCCCTTAAATATGAGTAATATAATATTGATATTTATATTTATTTTTCGATAAATACAACCCTTGTGAAAAGGTTCCATTGAGATTGCATTGGATATGGGTTGTTGAGGTTTTTCAAGTGGTTCGACACCTTTTAAAAAAAAAAGATGAAAATGAATTAATATATAATAAAAGAGTTGTATGTGGTGTGATTTGAGAGAAGGTTGAGGTTGTTATGACCTGAAAACCGAAACGAGTGAAAATAAACAATAAAAACAATCTGTAAGATTGATTTTCGGTTTTAAATTTGAATTCTCTTTTCGATTTTACTTTTTCAAATTTTAACTAATAATATAACAAATGTTTGATTATATATAAACGAAAAATCGATTTTAATATCAAGAAGAAAAAATCGATTTATGAATTTTGAGATATCTAAAAATGGCAAGAACAATCAACGTTTAAATAACGGTTAACAATGGTAAAAAAAAAAAAAAAAAAAAAAAGCTCAAAAACCTTGAAAAACGTCCGAGACGGGGTTGATACATATTTTGACCAACTTTGACTTTTAATATATATTTTAAACATAAGCATTAGGAGAAGTCCATTCTCGTCATGGTCGATCCACGTCCTACCGTAGTGCCCGGAGAACCAGGCTTGCTTAGCTTACAAAGCTAGCTTACTAACGCAAATAATTTTTTATTGATTGCACGAGCTAGCCAGCAAGCCTATTTCTCAAACTAAACATGATATTTTCCTATAATTTTAAAGATTTATGTTTGAAAATTATATATAAAAAAGTCGATGTTGGTACCGTCTTGACCGTTGTGACGCTCCATGATCCCGACCGTCTAGACCCCGTCTCGCATCCTTTACAGATCCCAAGTTTTTATGGATTCCTTCTTTGTTACCTGTGGCGATCGCTCCAAATCCATATGGACGAACACGTCATTCATCGATTTCATTGCGAGGTATTTGACTTCTATATGATACGTTTTGTAAACATTGCATTCTTTTGAAAAAGGCACACCATAAATGAATATTTAAATCAAAGGTTTTCGACAGCTGATGATTTCTACATATAGACAATCACAGTAAATAATAGTTTACAATAGTACTTCCGTTGACAATGCAGTCAAAATAAGATACATGGTGATGATTTGGTGAATGCAACGTTTCCTTGAAAAATATGCCATGTAAGACTCCATGTACATAGCTTGTCTAACATATAAGCAAACAGCGGAAGACTTCTAGGGAACCTGAGAATAAACATGCTAACAAGTGTCAACACAAAGGTTGGTGAGTTCATAGTTTTAATGTTTTGCATAATCTGTACATAAAGGTGGATCACAAGATTTCAGTTGTTTCATCCAGAAACGTTTATCAAAATATTCTACAAGATTGAGCACCCTGATAACGAAGCTTTAACGTTATAATAAGTACCCCTGTTTTAACATACATGCAACCAACATGTACAATCGCAAACCAACGTGTACTAAACTCAAATAGCATACGTCTGTTTTATAGTTCAGGCTAGGGTTTCTATACCTGGAACAGGCGGGGATGTCAAGCCCTATGGATCCATATGCAACTACTCGCGCCCACCAGTTCTTATAACTGGCAGTTACTAGTTACTAAAGCTAAGGGATTTTCGGTTCAAACTCAGTGTAGAATTTAGTATGTACTAGTATCCATTGCGTTTAAAATAAAGTGCATGTATTCTCAGCCCAAAAATATAGATTGCAAAAGCAATTAAAAGGGGAGCAAATGAAACTCACCTTAGCAGCATATAAAGTCGTTCACCAAAATGTGACCGAAACTCGGATTACCAAATAACCGTAGATCTCAACCTAGAGAACATATGTTGGTCAATAAATGTCTATCAAACTAGGTCAGGTCATAGTGTATCACAATCCTAATGCTCGAGATCGACATACAAAAGTTATCCAAAGTCGTTTCAAAAAGTCAATTTTGACAATAGTTCAACAAAACGAGACGTACCTTATATAAGGATTCATTTACTCGGTTGGTAATATTCAAAAATCTAATTTATCAATCTTATAAACTAGTTGTTTAAATATTAATTGCAGATTCAAAAGCAATTCTAATTAACGTCAATCATAATTAGTTGATCATATCTTTTGATTCGTTCATCGAAATTACGCGATTTCTAAATGAAAAGTTATTGATTTTTCGTCGGCTTTCCAAAAACATGTATATCATATACCTTTTACTAGTAATATATGTATTTAATTCGTGATTCATTATAAACTGTTTAACGACGAAATTTAGCATACAAGCATGCATAAATATATATACTCGAGCACTAGACATGGATACACAATTAATATATAAAAGATAAAATATGAATGCTCACGTATCAATATCGTGATTCCATATTGCAGGGAAGTACGTAGACGCAACAGAGATGATAAACACTAGGTTTGACTTGCCAATAATACCCACGTACATTACCCATAACCTCCATAGCTATAACCCATAATTTCCTTAGCTCTATCCCGCTTGAAAACCCATTTTAAAAGTGACACGCTCAAGACTTCGTCGTAGTATTTTATGTATAATAATAATAATAATAATAATAATAATAATAATAATAATAATAATAATAATAATAATAATAATAATAATAATTAAATAAATAAATACAGAGTAAGATGGATGATATATGTGTGTGTGCAATTCAGTGAACGAGCTCGACTTTTATAGGCCTTTCCTGAAAATTTGCCTCATGCGATCGCATGGTTTCGAAGGCCTTTGGCCATGCGATCGCATGGCCTCTCTTTACAGCTCACATTATTTTGTTGTTTTGCTTGTCGACGTATTTAAATATAATATATATAATATATATAATTTAAATTAATTAATTATATATTATATTATATTCTCGTGCCTAGTTAACTTGAAATCTTGGTTCCGATGTCTTGTACTTTTACGTTTGACTTATGTCCCGCTTCCGGTTTCTCGAACGCATTTTCGTACGCTTAGAAAACTAATATTTTTCGTTTCGCGAATCGTACATTTGTCAAAATATAGTCCTAAATTATTCATAAACTATACCACTCGAGATATAACTTATACATTTGAGTGTTTTGGTCATTTACTTCTATAAATCATCTTCTCGTTAATTACAATAATAATAGTATTATCAAACGTTTTATAACCAAATTAATATTATATTTTATCGTATTGTTAAATATATATTTTCAATATTAATAAACACGTTTTAAAATACATATCGCAATTTATTCATATATCTAATTTCAACAGTTAATATTCTTTAATATTGTATGTGTCCAAATTACGTTATTTAAACAAACACTTTACCATTTATTTCGGATACCGTTAAAAATGAATGATTTCCCAAATCAACGTGGACCTTACTACAGAGACCCGTAATAATATCATAATCCTTAAGGGACTCAATAAATATCTTTTAATTCAATCGTTTGGCATAATCTTTTAACTCCGTAGTTAAATATATCAATCAGATAATCAAACCAATAAGTTTAATGCACAGTATCATATACTCAACACTTTGTTACGTTTTCAAGTTATAGTATGTATCTATTTACATATAATTGTTCGTGATTTGTTGAGAATAACCGAAGGGTAATTGAATAGTTTAAAATTTTTGAGATTCAGTTTTACAGACTTTGCTTATCGTGTCGGAAACGTTAATCATATAAAGATTAAGTTTAAATTTGGTCAGAAATTTCCGGGTCATCACATTACCGGGGTTGACCCCAAAGCCATAATGATCGCCGTGTTTCGCATGCTGGATCCTCTACTATTCTATGTTCTTCCTGTGTTCTAGGTTAGATTTCAACTTCGATTATGTTGAATTTGATTTCGATTGACTCCAAAATTTAAAATCCAGAACAATAAACACCTCTAGTTGTTAATTATAGTGTAAATTTTTAGGTAAAAAAAAAAAAGAAAAAAAAAGATAAAGGCCATCTATAACCCTTATTACTTTTATTAAATCGAATGTTACCATTAAATATACAAAAAAAGAGTGAAACATCCGTCGCGTAGGCTATGGATCGAGGCTATGTGCCTAACGGCGTTCGCCGAGTTCGAACGATGACGTTACCAGCATTTTTAAGCGAGCGACTCACTCCACATGCTCTTTAGTGAGTAAAACTGTATCATGAAACTGAATATGAATTGCAATACATAGGTGTGTTCATCAACAATTCAAGGTTCAAAGCATTATAAAAAAAAGCAGCAGCTATCCTAATTGACGAAATCAGTATAAATACATTAAAATGATGAAAATTGAAGCACAATACTTTTACAACACAAACATATTTTTTTTTCTAAATGAAATCTTTTCATACGTTAAGGATCCTCGGGTTGTGATTTGATTTTCATTTTTCATTTCTTATCAGGCCTTTAAATTGTTGTCCCAATTATTGTTTAAGTGAGAAAGAACCAGGGTGATATCAGTGTGTCAATAACATGCAGCCTTGAGAAACGGGCTGAAACGTACATCTTTGGATCCGGAGATGATGTCATGGCTTGTGAACCTTGAAGCCAAAGACTCTAGGAACGTAATCCTGTGATGTCTTTTGTGGTTTGAGGTGTCCATAAGTCATCAAGAACAAGTGAGGAAATGTTGACCCAAAATAAGCTCCATCCAGGTCTAGATGCCATTTAAGAAATATTGCAAGATCCACATACACAAAACTAGAACTTTTACAAGAAAAGTGTTTACTTTTCTAATTGACACTTAACTTGATGACACTCGGTTAAAAAAACTCATCTTTTTTACAAGTAAAGCTTAACTAGAAACTTCTGTTTGTATAATTAGTAACTTATAGTAATACATCATTATAATTTAAAAGAAAAAACAAATCTTATGCCCTTCATCAAGATATTGAACGGTTGCTCATGAATAAGGTGCAGTTTAACATACATATTTTTCAGAACAACAAATATTGTGTTTTAAAGAATGGAAAACAGAAAGTGTATATGTTTTAGGGGACTTGTTTTGATAGTAGGTGTTATGTTATTTACAAAATCTATTGTTTATACTAAAACATCTTACCATTTATTAACGTTAAACAGTAAATAACTCACCATCTAAAAACATGGACTCTTTTGACACTAGAAAAAAGTATCTACAAAAGCATGTTAATACTACTGAAAGTTGTAATACAAATGAAGGATACTGTCTTGAAACCTGGATTGAGGGGTATAAATATCTTCACATTTTGGACAGAAAATTTTTACATTGCTTTGTCGAGAAATATCTGATTGACCAACCGGAAGGCCGGGTTGACCACAACAGAATACTCTCGGGCATCTGCCAAATTCTGCGTTTTTATACTTCTCGAGCTGCAAAATAGGATCATTTGCTCCATTGTTAAATTTCACAAAATAGTATTACATTTAAGACAAAAAAAAAAAAAAACTGATATTACAGAGCAAATTCATACCATGGCAGCCAATCCTTTGGTGGTTAAAATATATCGTACATGAATTAGACCATACAGCATTTCGGCTGCTGATTCAATGATTTCATTTTGCTCTTCTGAAAACATATCACCTGCTTAATGTTGAAACATATAGGAATTGAAAGAGAAACCAAAACTAAGATAATACACATTTGTGGTTAACATTTTATATAAATCTAAAAACTAAAAACTTTACCGTGAGACGATTCAACATCAAGAATCAAATCAAGAGCGTAATCATAATACGGAACTTGGCTGCTCAAGCCACACAGATTGAAATCGTCTTGAATATAATTTTCATCAACTTCACAGAAAAACTCATTTCCACGTAGACTGCAAAACCATGATATCCACGACGTTTCTTCCTCGTCGGAGCCACTAACATCTGATTCCTCACTATCTGTTTCTGATTCCTCTACTACATTTTCCTCTCCTACAAAAAATAAAAAATAAATAAAGCTTCTTAATTGATAATTGATAGCATATTTAAGATCAAAATATCAGCAGAAAAATTATATAAACCTAAGCTGATATCACAATTTGTAATAGACATGAATCCTGAACAAGACCTTACAAATTACTCTCATAAACAAAAATTTCAAACCAAATTAGCTTCTTCAAAGTTCACACAACACCAAAATTTCAATAAACGGATTACACATACATACAGCTACATATATGTATCAACATATAGATATAGATATAAATACAAATAAGAAGGAAAACGAACCTTTTGAAAGTTTCTTATTAGGATAAGAAGACTTAGACAACGAAGAAGCTTTAGGGTTTCCAGTTGACGAACGATCTTTATTATTATTATTATTATTAATATTTGTTTCTTTTCCGTTGTTTAGATTGAATCCTGTTCCACCGACTCGAGAACTTGTTGCCGTTGAAGATCGGTCCATTTTCCCCTTGGATCCAACTCCACCTCTTTCTCTGTACATTCTAATTTGGTACTGTATTTGAAACCCTAATTGGAGAGAAATAGAAAGGGGATTAGGGTTTTTCTGTGAAAGAAGAAAGTCAATTTTAACAAATTAAATGATATTTTTTTTTGTTTATTTAAATTAATTTAATTTTGTTTTCTGTATAAAATTCATGTTTTTGAGTGGAGCAAATGTGTGATAAAAAGATGGAAACCGGTGGGTGCCGGTGATGTTTTTTGGGGATAAATTATAGTGTGCGATAATTTTATTTATTTATCGGCGGGAACAACAAGTTTGGAGATTTAATTGTGTGGATTCGGTTGTAGGGTTCATACGGTGCGTCCGTGCTCATTGTACGTTTAATGCTTCGGTGGCAATGTGTGTAGGGAATATCAAGGTTGAAAAAGGCGTGAGACGGGATCGAGACAGTGACGATCTTAAAACATCGAGGCGGGGTTGAAACACACATTTACTTACATTGACTTTGACATATATATATATATATATATATATATATATATATATATATATATATATATATATATATATATACACACACACATATTTTAAATACAAGAAACTTTCGTTTACCCGTTTGTACCTATAATCGTCACTATCGTTAATATAATGCAAAAGGTAACACTAAACTAAGTCAATATCGATCGATTTTACCGACTTTTGGCCGACTTTACCTAAAATTTTGACATTTGACATACGTTGACCCGACATTTCTCCCATTTGAGCCGAATTTTGACTGTTAGACTGACTTATTAGAAGACGGGACGCGGTCGAGACGGACTAATCACAAAAATACCGCAACGGGCGTCGCAACGAACACAACAAAACTAGAAGGAATAGTGGCTTGGTTAGCAAAAGGATGTGAGGGTAATTTTTTCCCGCATTTACAATAATATAAATATAAATAATAACCCATACTCCTGATAAATAAAAAGATGTATTGATGTTAGGGGAATTTTCTTTTTGTACCCGCCCTTGCGGCATTGCACTACAATACGTTTTGTGTTGGATGAGGGTAATAGATCTAAAGTTCAAGTCCTCTTCTTTAAATATTTCATGGTATTTACCTGATTTATAGAGTGACTCCAACGGAGGTTTTACCGACTCGTGTTTCAAGATTGTTATCTTCGACAAAGTTATCTGCCCAAGTCATGCTCAATCCTTAGGTAAAGCAAGCCACGGCGTATAAAAAAACGTTACGGAAAAGGAAACGCAGTCAACAAGATTCAACGATATCTACGAATATCAGTTTATTCGATGAAACTAATGAAAAAAATATGTTTTATTTGTTTTTTTAATATTAGTCTTTTGTTCCAGTCCGAACTTTCGCGATTTCCTCGCTCGGACTGCGGAGGAGTTTTAGACGATAATAAGGTCCGAGTCCGTATGTGGGATTAGGGTCCATTAAGGTTTTACCATTAGAGTTTTAATATGTATACTCTATATATACCGCTTTGATAATGAATAATAATTCACGGGGAATACATTGTTTAACAGAGTAAAGATCACCACACTTACTTTTTACACAATTAAATATATGATCGATTAATAATATTGAGCGGATTCTGTAGTTTTTGACGAGGACTTTACAAATAACCGCTTCAGTTATGACACTAATTGATGCTTCAGTTATTTCCGTTACGATCATGTCAATTGGTGTTCTTATTTACGCTAAACTTTGATGATCGTGTCAATTAGTGTTGGTATGAAACAGAATTATATTGTTGTAGATGCCGAAATGTTAATTCAAGCTACTAAAGATGTTATAAAGGATACAGAGCAAAAAAAATAAAAAATACTCGGGTTAGTAGATTTGTATTGCTGATGGACTGTTTTTGTATTAGCTTTGTATAGTATGTAGTTATAGAATTTTGTACAAGTAGAATTACATATATAACGTAATATCTAAGTTAATTTAATTCAATTCAAGGATGTTATATGATATTTAAGTTAATTTAATTTAATTTAATTCAATTCACTTTTTTGGCAATTTTTGTCTTTTGAAGCATAAAAAAAATCCTGCACAAGTAATCTAAAGAAGGGAGAAGAAACTACAGTAGATAAAGGGTTAATCAACAACTATATTCTCATTAATCAAGATTATGATCTTGAACCGATAATCATCTATCGGCTAACCTAGCTATTGATTGTACATTGTATGGTGACGAAGATTATATATTATTTGTTCGGGTTACAAAGAACTCAAACCTCCATTTGCAACACTTTTTTAGTTTAAAATTGATAAAAATAGCACTAGGATTTATTCATGAACTATGCCAAAAACCTTCTATTGTTATGTTGTAGTTTCTTCAACTTGAGAATTAAAAACAAAGCTTGGAAAGATTGTTGTAATATCCCTGCATTTAAAAAAAATATGTTTAAGCTAAATACCATATATAAATAAGTATCAACATATGTGACCTAGTAACACTTTTTTGTTAATTATGAGTTTGTCAACCAAGACTTAATCTTTTGTTACATAAATTTAACTTTTCTTTCATAAACTGTTAACAAAAGGTTTTACACCCTCATTTAAATAATTAGTATGCATTAATGTGTTGATGTATTCTTAAAGATATTATGAGTTATAATGACATACCTTAAGTATGGAAGTGTCATTATTTTTAACAGGGAAGGGTTTTTGGCAACATAAGCATGCCATTCCGATTTGTCTATCTTTCCATCCCGGTCTCCATCCGCATCTGAAAACGTCTGCTCAAAAAAAAAAAAATGTACAAATCATCATACATCATACAAAATACTTAAAAGAGGGTGCAAAACCTTAATAAAATGTTACTACAACAACCACAAACTCACATGGTCCAGTATCATCTCAATCGTCTCATCGGCCAGCTTCAGCTCAGACTCACGTAAAAGTGCGATTAACATTTGTTTAACCTGAAAAATGAAGTATGTGTTAGACAATGAAACCCGTTGATCTATTATTCATTCTTGAAGAGGTATTTATAGATTACATATAAACCCTAATTATCTAATTAACCCTAATGGACCCAAGCCCACAAACGGACTGGGCCGGACCTAATCCGCCTAACACTCCCCCGCAGTCCGAGCGGCGAAATCGCGACAGCTCGGACTGGAGTTAAAAAAAAAACTAACAAATAAACAAAAGTGACAATTTTTTTTTTGCACTGAATAGAATGATATTCGCTGATTTGGTTGCATTGCTTGACTGCGTTTCCTTTTCCGTAGCGCTTTATTTTTTTCTGTTACGCTGTGGCTTGCTTTGCTTAGCCTAAGGATTGAGCAGAACTTGAGCTTAGAACTTTTATCGCCGATACAATCTTTTTCAACGCTGCAAAACAAGAGACTTTTTTTTTTTTTTGTATATTCCTCTTTTTTTTGGGGGTTTAGAACCTAGTCAAGCTAGGCGGCTCAGCCCCACGCCGATTATTATTATAGAGTTTTAAGAATAATAGAAACGGAAATGAAATACGGAGTAGAAAAACATAAAGGTGAGTTTGGGTTCAATAATTTAGAAAGAAACAAACAAACAAAAAAAAACGTAAAATAAAGAAAATGATAAAACTAGGTTGTAGGCTACGTGGTGTGTAGCGGGAGAAAAGCTTGATAACGAATGGTTTAGCGGCGGCCATTTTTTTTTTTTTTTTTCGGTTGGTGGATAAATTAGATTGGAGATGCATGAGGTGATTAAAGAATAATATAATCTAAATGAGGGTTATGTATAGATGGACAAAAAGAAAACAAACGATCATTATGCTTTATGAGTGACGGCCAATTTCTTCATAGTGGAGGTGATGAAATTTTTAGGGTTAGGGTGGTTCCATCAGGATCATAAGGCTGTGATACCATGTTAGACAATGAAACCTGTTGATCTATTATTCATTCTTGAAGGGGTATTTATAGATTACATATAAACCCTAATTATCTAATTAACTCTAATGGATCCAAGTCCACAAACGGACTGGGCCGGACCTAATCCGCCTAACAGTATGATACTCCTTATAATATAATTATAATTTATAATTTATAATGATATTAAGAAGAAAAAAAACAATCACTACATTATGTAATGGAGACATATTAGGATACATTACATACCTCGTGGCGCTCAATGAATCCTGTTCCATCCAAATCATATAGCTTGAAAGAAACTAAAAAAAAAAAAGTTACATGATCATTAAAGATTTGAAATTCCAATTAAGAACAAGATTAATCAACTAAACTTACAATCAATCTTGTCTTCTAGTGGAGCTTGAGGGTGAAATACATTAAGTGATCTTACAAAGTCACTAAAATCAATAACCCCCTTGTGCTTAACATCAAAAAGAGCAAAAATCTGTGCATATAACTTCATAACCGTCAGATAATGTAACAATATCAATAGAATATGCAAATACCAAGTTTTCATTCAGATCGGTGTAAAACATACCCTGTTTGCAAACAGATTCTTTTTCCTTTTGTTTTTGAACATAGCTAATAAGAATTCTTCCTGCATATATAGAAAAAAGAGAATATTCTCATTGTTATCGACACAAAATATAGGTACGCATATTTGTTTTAACAGAAGAGTCATCAATGAACAATATTTAACAGATTAATATAGATAGATTACCTTACTAATTAGCCCATCATCGACTACAGAACTACTTATGCTCTTGAATAGCTCGAATAGTGCTTCAACTTCACTAACACTGACTGCAAAAAAGAAAAAAATAATAATTTTTTTAAAGGAATTTGTTTAGGGCTGTCGTTAACGTGCTTTAATGTGTTGTACAACTTGATAACCGTCATTTTGAAAGTGTCAAAATCCATTTTTTTAATAAAAAACAATGCAACATAACTTAAATATGGTAACAACGCGAATTGAACAAACTTACAAGCTGTTTGAGAAGCAAGAGTCCGTGGGTCTTCACGACCAGGAACCGTTGTACCCACGTAAGAATAACAACAGCCCATTGAGACGATGCGAATTTACGAGAATTCACTGCTGTTTATCATCAATATCATCTCAACCTTCATAATATATGATTTGACACAAACCGAAACAGTTTTCATCAGTTAAGCAGCAAAAAGTTAAACAGAACCTTCATCACACAATGATTACAAATACAAAAAATTGTTTAATTAAATCAAGATGGCAAATTGTCTAAAAAGGTAACAACTCAAAAAATGATCAGATATTCAGATTCAACAATGTAAAGTATTAACTTCAGCTCTTAACAACAACAATAGACTGAAAGTTCAATTTTTGACAAATTAAGTAGTGAAAGTTCAAATTTTTAATTTAAATAGGACTCATATACATACATATATTTAATCTTTTGCCAAAAAATTGTCGTTAAAAAAAATATATATATATTTAATCTTTACAAAATATGTGTACATAAAATTGTCGAAATTAATATTTTGTGTATATATATATATCTAATTCACATATTCACATATTCACATATATATATATATATATATATTAAGCAATAAACAACTTAAGGGTAGTTGTGATTCAAAAAACTATATATATATATTGTTAAAAAGCAAGATCATAATTCCCAGTGGTGATATTAAAAGTTAAAAATAATTAAGGAACCATGTCTACACATATAAATCGACAAATGCCATATATAATTATACAACCAAAACTAAAAAAATGTATACAATAAGTAATACTCGTAATTAACAAGTAATTAAAGATATAGAGATTGCATGCAATTTACCGGCGAGGACGAAACGAGCCGCCCTAACGGAGAGATGCGGTTTTCGTGGATGCCGGAAACGGAAAAATTAATATTATTATTTTTTAATAAATTAATTAATTTTAATGCGTAAATAAATAAATAAAAAGGTGCGTTTGAATGTATCGATCTTCTTCCTTACGAAACCCGTATAGATGTGTCACGTTTTCGAGTCGCAGCATACACAAATATATATACTGGGTCGGGATACACTGCCACGTGGACTCCGCGTGGTATTTCTAAGTTGTTTTTCAGCCGTTAGTTTTTTTTTTTTTTTTTAAATATATATCGTACTTTTGGGCGACGATATTGGGCTTTTAAACGAATACGCTTTGATCCGAGTAATATGGAATAGACCATACAACGAGCCCAAATCTTCTTACCTAATTTGGCTATTATTTTCTTTTTTTCCTTTTCTTAAAATGCAGAAGGTAGTCAGATGGGAATTAAACAATGTGTTTATTTTAAAAATTTTCAAACATTCAACCACTATATAACCCCTTAAGATTTAATTATGATTACTTACTGTACATTTTTAATGAAATTAAACTATACTCCGTAAAAAAACTTACCTTATGAACCAAAGTAGTACGTAATTTAAAGTCAGATGTTCAAAGTTAAAGTTGAATTATCACGTGTGATTGTATCACAATAGTAATCCAACTTGAAGAGGATGATCTTCTTTAAGGTCGAAGCGTAGAACTGTGCATGGTACATGACCAGACCAAACTAACTCGAAACGGTTCCATCTCAAGTCTCATTCTATAGCAAAAAGTCGAACCAAAGACCAAACCATATAGTATCGATTTGATTCGGTTTTCGACAAGACCCTGTTTGGGATATAAAGTGGACCCTCATAAAAATTAAACTTTTTAATACGTATAAAAAAGTTAATATGGAGTTTTACTGAAAGTAATCAACAAACTAAAACTTCTCAATTAAGTTGCATCAGATTGTTTTACTTACACTATTATTTAAATAAAGCCACATTTTACATATTTTTTTAAATAAAAATGACGCTATTAACATAGTCAATACTCTTCGATATATCATTATTAATAGTTATTAACGTTAATCCATTACAACTCTTAATTAAAGTATTAAATGATTATTCAATGTGTGCACATAAATTGAAACTTAATGCATACTCAATTAAAGGGATTTGAACATACATTTTTCTTCATAATCTTTGAGTAGGTCTTCGACTTTTCTTCTAATTAAGCAAAACTATTTTAGAATTAACTAGTCACAGGCATAACCCAAAAAGACCCCTCATCCACTCCACATCAGCGTCACTATTATCAGTGGTCTAAATGCCCAACGAAATCACTATAAATTTTACACCATTTAGTGTGTTTATAAATGTATTCTGTTAAAATTAGTGCAAATATGCTCAACTAATTCACTTTGACTCCAAACTAATCCCTTAATTTTCTCATTTATGGTTTTGTTTGACTACTTTCTTTCATGTTGCATGGCTTTAACAAGTGTGGTAGATGTATCTAATCATGTTGTATGTACTTTAATCTTGTATTTAAGCTTGTTGATTGTAAGCATTGAAAATCAATCCAACACATTCTACTTTCACTTGTTCATTCTTTTAGTTTACTAAACTTACATTTCCAGCAAGATATCTAGTTGTTTTTATGGTATCAGAGCAAGGTTTTAAAATTAATCTTTGTGTGCAAATACTCAAAGTTACAAAGCTAAATTCTTGCTATCAAAAATGGAAGTTTCAAATGTAAACAACGGTGGTATGATCAACGACATGGAAAGACTTGTAGGCAACAACTACAAGTATTGGAAGATGTGTATGGAAGCTTATCTCCAAGGTCAAGACCTATGGGAACTTGTGGCCGGAAGTGATGCCATAATTTTCGTAGAAACTCTTGAGCAAGGCGAGTCACGAAGAAAATGGAAGATCAAGTGTGGGAAGGCTCTCTTTGCGCTGAGGACATCAATTAGCAAAGAGTTCATAGAACACGTTCGTGATCTTAACTCGCAAAGGAGGTTTGGGATACTCTTGAGAAACTCTTTAGCAAGAAGAATACCGCGCGGTTGCAATTCTTGGAAAATGAGTTAGCAATCTCAAGACAAGAAGGTATGTCAGTTTCTGAATATTTTTTACGGGTCAAAAATATTTGTTCTGAAATTTCAGAGATTGATACAAACGAGAAAATCAGTGAATCTAGACTTTCGGTTGAAGAATTAGAAAATTTACTCTCTAATCAAAAAGCTTTGGCCAAGCAAATGGCTAAAGGATTTGAAAATGATGCGGTATTGTTTTCAAAAGGGAAGAACTTTAAGAAAGATTCTTCTAGCAAAGAAAAAGAAGAAGAGCAAACTAGTTACAAAAGTAACTATGAGAAGAAACCTCCCACATGTTACAAGTGCGGGAATGTTGGTCACATCAAGAGATATTGTCGTTCTAAAGTCACAAAAGCAAACGTGGCTTGTTCAAGCAACGATGATGATGAAGTCAAATGGGAGCAATGTTTTACCGTTGATACGGTTGTTAAGAAGAATCAATGGATTGTTGATTCGGGTTGCTCTCATCACGTAACCGGTGATGGAACTCTTCTTCATGACGTTAGAGATCACAATCAAAATTGAGTTGTAATCACGGCTGATAACTCAACTCATCCGGTTAAAAAGGAAGGTAATGCTATTATTGATGTTAATAATAATACTTTTACTTTGGAAGATGTTTATCTTGTTCCTAAATTGACCAAGAATCTAGTTTCGGTACCTCAAATTACCGAATCTGGAAAACATGCTCTTTTTGGTCCAACAGGTGTGAAAGTCCTTGAGAATGTCAAGGAGATTGTAGGTGATGTTCTTTTCACGGGAGAAAAGAAAGGTTCTTTGTTTGTGTTGTCCGCAGGTGAGGCTTATGTGAAGAAAACAAGTCAAACCGACAACGGAGCTATTTGGCATGCTAGACTAGGCCATGTGGGATATCAAATGTTGCAAAAGATATTCTCACATAAGCTAGTTGATGGAATTCCTCAATTAAAGAATGTTCGTGAGGAAGTAATATGCCAAGGATGTCAATATGGAAAGTCACACCAACTTCCATATAAGAAGTCAACAAATCAAAAACAAGGTTTGCTTGACTTAATTCATACGGACTTGATGGGGCCAACAAAAACACCAAGTTATAGTGGTCATTGCTATGTCATGGTGTTAATTGATGACTATTCTCGGTTTACTTTGGTGAAATTCCTAAAGGAGAAAAGTGAAGCCTTATCAAAGTTCATAGAGTTCAAAGAAGCGGTAGAATCAGAATTTGGGAGAAAGGTAAAAGCTCTTAGGAGTGATAATGGTGGAGAATTCATGTCAAATGATTTCTTTACTTATTGTAAAACAAATGGTATCTCTCGCCAAATGACTTGTCCGGATACTCCACAACAAAATGGGGTTTCAGAAAGAAAGATTGCTTACCTTATTTCAATATGCTTATCTTGGTTACATGACAAAAGGTTGCCTAGGGAGCTATGGGCGGAAGCACTTCAATGTGCTTGTCATGTGTCTAATCGGTTACCATCTTGGCCAGGTACACAAAAATTAGCTTTTGAGCTAGCTTATGGTCAAAAGCCAAACGTAAGCTATTTTAGGGTGTTTGGTTCTATTTGTTATGTTCATGTTCCAAAAGCTAACCGAACCAAACTTGACCCAAAAGCTCGAAAGTGTATTTTTGTTGGTTATGATTCTCACAGGAAAGGTTGGAGGTATATGGATCAAGAAACAAAGAAGTTTACCACTTCAAGAGATGTGGTATTTGATGAAGTGTCTTCTCAATTTTCTGAATCAAGCAAAAATGGTGAAGAAAATAGAGATTACAAATTTATGTGTAAGACCCAAATATTTGTAGTGTACATAAGTGTATTTACGATACTTGAAGTGGGGGTTTTGTTGTACATATTTAAATTAAGAAGAAATCTGCCCAGGCCATCCGTGCGCTGCGCAAGGTAATGGCGCGCCGTGCCAAATGCTGACAATTCACTTCTTCCTTTTTAAATTAGATATTTTGAGAGCTTTTTGGTAATTACACATGGGGGCCTGAATTAAAGGCCCTAGATCAGTCTTGGAGCCTCATTTACTCCATTTCCATCTACTTCAACCTTATCACTTAAATTCTAGAGAGAGAGTAAGATCCTAGTGTGAGAAAACTCATTTTGGAGAAGAAGAAGAAGGAATCTTGCTTAAGCTCAAGTTATAAAGTTGTTCATCTACTTCCTAGCTAAATTTTGAGTGTAGTGGTATGCTTTAATCTTAATTTCCTTGTTTAATTTGATTAAGGGTTAGGGTTTGGGGTAAATGATGAACTTAAAACCCATTTGTGGGTGAATTGGGTGTTTTGGGTGAAATTGGGTCATGTAGACTCAAAGATGACTAACTAGAGTTCTCAAAGTGTTAGATTGATGTTTATGAACTTAAATTAGTTAGTAAATTGCTAGCACACCTATATATATGTAAGTGGACATTGTGTGGGTTAGTGGATGACCCGAAATGGGTGTGTTGACCTTAAATTGGTCAAACGGGTCAAAATGGACCTAGGTTAGTTAATGTTTGTGATTAATGCATAAACCTTGTGTTGAAATTTGTTTTAAACCTATCTTGGCTAATGTTAGGGTTTTGGTGTGAATTGACCCAATTTTAGGGTTAAGTGTCCAAATAGGTCAAAATGACCTAGTAATGGTGAGTGTTGTGAGTTTGACCAACTTGAACGAATGATTGATTATATATACTTTGTAATAGGTTCGTTACCTTGAAGTTTCAAGCTTGGTTTATTGATTCACCGAAGGCGTAAGGTGAGTGGAATAATTATATGCGTAGATATATAATGTGTTTATTTGTGTAGCGTGAGATGTGAAGTGTCGATGTGCTAAGACACCACGTTCACGTAACGAGTGAAGTGTCGATGTGTTAAGACGCCACTCAAGAGTGAAGCATCGATGTGCTAAGATGCCACTCCAAGAGATTAACGGGTGAAGTGCCGATGTGTTAACGTGCCACTCGAGGTGAAGTATCGACGTGTTAAGATGCCACCTCAAGTAAAATGAAGAGTGAAGTGTCGAAGTGTTATGACACCACTCGGGGTGAAGTGTCGATGTGTTAAGACGCCACCCAGGGTGAAGTATCGACGTGTTAAGATGCCACCCGTGGGGTTAGTGTACGAAGTGTTAAGTGCACTAATGGTTGTTGTGAACTCCGACGGTCTTTAAACACCGTTCCCTCGTTTGATTGGTTAACCATGGTTATTGTGTTGTAGTGTAAGCATATTATATTTGTTCAAGTTAAATATGCTATTGTTATGCTAGGTTGGTTATTGGAGGTTATAGCTTGTATTTATGACGATAAGCTAATTGTGTTTGCTAGCATGTATAGGTATGCGTGTAAGTGTTTGCAAGTAGATATATTATATATGTATGTGTATAATTATTGCATTCACTAAGCTTTGCTTACCCTCTCGTTGTATACCTTTTTATAGGTTCGGTTGTGGACAAGGGTAAGGGCATTATCTTGGATTAGAGATCCCGCTTTGTTGTTGGGGGACGCTTTTTAGATGAGTTAGCTTTTGGAGTTTAACCGAGACTTGGGTAGTTTAACCCCAAACACCATCCTCGTAGTGTCGTTTGGAAATTAAACTAATGTGGTCGAAACTCAAACTTTTGTATGAAACTCGTAAAATGGCCGATGTGGGCCCCGCTTTGTAAAACTTATTTTATGTTTGAATCGTGTTAGTTTTACATGTTTGAATATGTTGTTAAAAGCGTTTTGTCTAATTATATCGGGAAGTGGCCGATCTTTTTCGCAAAAATGGAAAAGTTGGACAGACCCATTCTGCGCGCCGCGCGGGGTCATGGCGCGCCGCGCCATTAGCTGAACATAGATTTTTTTTTATATTTTAAGCGGGTTCGATTGCGATTTGGTTTGGGTTGTTACAAGTGGTATCAGAGCATGGTCTAAGGGATTTAGGTGACTTGAGATAGGCGCCTAGACTTAGACTTTTTGTGTGCGCGTTATGCGGAACTTGTAGGACTTTGGGTCTGATCGGGTTTTGGTTAGTGCATAGGTTTATGTGAACTAATCATGCGCTATTGTTTTGTGTGGTATTTGAAATCGTCAAGCGAGATAGACGTAGTACTAGTGAGTTAATGCGATGTGCTCGCGTAACAATGATTAGCTACCATTGTTACGGGTTCAAATCGTGTCAAACAAGCGATGTACAATGATTGTTGAGCGAGATGGAGTAGTGTGGTGTATATGTATATACATATGTGTTAAGTCCTTTCGTTTCATTGCTTAATTTACTTCGTTTTATAGAATGAAGATGAGAAATGGACACGACACCAATGATGGAAGTACGAGTGAGGACGTTGAGTTCATGGCCAAAGTTGAGGCCATCTTTAAACGTCAAAAGGCGGAGTTCCTCGAGGATGTTAAGAAAATGTTTCTAGATACGATTGACGAGCAATTAGTCAATGTAGTTACGGAGAAAGTGAAGGCCGTTCTTCACAAAGATAATGTGGGAAGACGGGACTTTCTCTATAAGAACTTCAAGGATTCTCAACCTCCCACCTTTGAAGGTAAACGAGACCCTCTAAAGAGTGCCCGTTGGATATCCGATATGGAGGGGGCCTTCCGTACTTGTGAATGTCCTCCCGATAAGAAGACAAGGTACGGGTGTGGTATGTTGAGGGGCGATGCTAAGTTGTGGTGGGACGCAAAACTCCAAGTTTATGGTGAAGAGCAATGCATGGAATTCACGTGGGATGAATTCAAGTCCGAATTTTTCAAGGAATACCGAACTTTGGCCGATCTTACTAGGCTTAAGGACGAGTTACGTTCCTTGAGGCAAGGGTCAATGGATTTGAACACTCTCAAATCCATGTTTTTGTCCAAGACCCAATTTTGCCCGGAGTATGTCGGAAATGATAAGATGTTGAAGGAATACTTTTACCGAACGTTGAATGATTGTTATCAATATAAGATTAGTGTAACGGTGGTGAAAACTTTCGATGAGTTATTTGATATGGCCAAGGGTTTTGAGGCGCTCGTGTTGAGGAAGAGCGGCTTTACTTTTGGCAAGAGAAAGAGTGAAGGTTCGAACCTTTCAAACTACTCAAACAAAAAGAACAAGAAGGGTTCCAGTAATGTTAGTAGTGGGAAGAAGGGTGCTTCTGGGGATTTTTCTTATTCGTGCTATAATTGTGGACAAAAGGGCCACATGTCTCGTGAATGTCCTAGTCTATCCTCCGCAAACAAAATCACTTGTTTTAATTGTGGTAAAGAGGGGCACAAAAGGCTGGAATGTCCCGACTTGGGTAATGATAATGTTAAGAAGTTAGAGAAGGCGGCGGGTACGGCAAGGGGTCGAAATTATTTGATGACCAATGATGAAGCCAAGCAATCGAACGAAGTGGTCTCAGGTACTTTCATGGTTAATTCTAATCCGGCAAGGATTCTATTTAATAGTGGTGCAAACTTGTCGTTTGTGTCACCAAAATTTGTGCCTAAACTTAATAAACCGTTAGCTAAGTTAAGTCATCCGGTAGAAGTTGAAATAGCGGATGGCAAGACGGTGCTAGTGGTTGATGTGTGTAAAAATTGTGATGTTGTGTTTGGTGCCGAAAACTTTAAAATTGATCTCATCCCTATGACTTTGGGCGATTTTGATATCGTTGTGGGTATGGATTGGCTCGATCGAAATAGAGCCGATATTGCATACCATGAAAAATCTATTCGAGTGAAGACCCCAAGTGGGGGAGGGTTAATTATTCATGGCGATAAGCGAAGAAGACTTGTGCCGATATGCACTTTTGCACGGACACGTCGTTTTCTTGTTAGTGGTGGCATGGATTTTCTTGCCCAAGTTGTTGATACTCGTGATGAGCCACCATCCATTCGTGAAATTCCGATGGTAAGTGAATTTGAAGACGTTTTTCCGGATGAGTTACCGGGTGTTCCGGCGGAAAGACAAGTTGAATTTCGCATTGAGTTAGTTCCGGGGGCTATTCCCATTGCTAAAACTCCTTATCGTTTAGCACCAACGAAAATGCAAGAGTTGTTAAATCAAACCCAAGAGTTGCTTGAGAAGGGTTTTATTCGACCGAGTACTTCGCCATGGGGCACTCCGATTTTATTTGTGAAGAAGAAGGATGGTAGTATGCGGATGTGCATCGATTATCGGGAGTTGAATAAAGTGACGATCAAGAATCGTTATCCATTGCCTAGGATTGACGATTTGTTTGACCAACTCCAAGGTGCAACGTATTTATCTAAAATCAACCTACGGTCCGGCTATCACCAAATGAGGGTCCGTGAGGAAGATATCGAGAAAACGGCTTTTCGACCGCGTTATGGGCATTTTGAATTCGTAGTTATGCCTTTTGGTCTTACGAATGCACCGGCGGCATTCATGGATCTTATGAACCGAGTATGCCAACCTATGTTGGACAAGTCGGTGATTGTGTTCATTGACGACATACTAGTCTACTCGAAAAGTATGAACGAACATGAACGTCATTTGCGTGAAGTATTGAAGACGTTACGAAAGGAGAAGTTGTATGCTAAGTTCTCCAAATGTGAATTTTGGCTAAGGGAGGTTCAATTCCTTGGCCACATTGTGAACAAAGACGGTATTCAAGTAGATCCGGTGAAGATAGAGACGGTGAAGAGTTGGAGACAACCGACTACGCCTACGGAGGTCCGAAGTTTTCTCGGATTGGCCGATTATTATCGTCGGTTTATCCAAGACTTTTCTAAGATTGCTTCTTCATTGACGAAGTTGACGAGGAAGAACGCGAGATTTAATTGGGAGAACGAACAAGAAATTGCTTTTCAATTGTTAAAAGAGAAGTTGTGCCAAGCTCCGGTGTTAGTGTTGCCGGAAGGGGTGGAAGACATGATGGTTTATTGTGATGCTTCGTTAAATGGGCTCGGGTGTGTTCTAATGCAAAGAGGTAAAGTCATTGCTTACGCCTCTTGACAATTAAAGGAACACGAAATGAGATATCCGACTCATGATCTTGAGTTGTCGGCGGTGGTACATGCGTTGAAAATTTGGCGCCACTACTTGTATGGTGTCAAGAGTATGATTTATTCGGATCATAAGAGTTTGAAACATCTCTTTAACCAACGAGATTTGAATTATCGTCAACGTAGGTGGATGGACGTGGTAAAAGAATATGATTGTGAAATACTTTATCATCCGGGCAAGGCGAATATGGTCGCGGATGTAGAGACCCATCCTAATCCATCAGGACGAAGTCCATATCGATTATAAATGATTCACGATAGTTGATTTCATTGCGAGGTATTTGACCTCTATATGATACATTTTACAAACATTGCATTCGTTTTTAAAAAGACAAACTTTTAATACATTAAAAGTTGACGGCATGCATACCATTTCATAATATATCTAAACTATAAATGACTTGATAATAATCTTGATGAACTCGATGACTCGAATGCAACGTCTTTTGAAATATGTCATGAATGACTCCAAGTAATGTCTCTAAAATGAGCAAATGCACAACGGAAGATTTCTTTCATACCTGAGAATAAACATGCTTTCAAGTGTCAACCAAAAGGTTGGTGAGTTCATTAGTTTAACATAAATAATCATTTCCATCATTTTAATAGACCACAAGATTTTCATTTTCAGTTCTCATAAATAAACGTCCCATGCATAGAGACAAAAATATCATTCATATGGATTGAACACCTGGTAACCGACATTAACAAGATGCATATAAGAATATCCCCTATCATTCCGGGAAATCCTTCAGACATGATAAAAACAACATCGAAGAACTAAAGCATCCAGTACTTTGGATGGGGTTCGTTAGGCCCAATAGATCTATCTTTAGGATTCGCGTCAATTAGTAGATCGGTTTATTAATTCTTAGGTTACCAAGCAAAAAGGGGCATATTCGGCTTCGATCATTCAATCATATAATATAGTTTCGATTACTTGTGTCTATTTCATAAAACATTTATAAAAATTGCGCATGTATTCTCAGCCCAAAAATATAAAGGGTAAAAAGGTAAATGAAACTCACCTAATGTATTTTGTAGTAAAAATACATATGACGACATTGAACAAGTGTAAGGTTGGTCTCGGATTCACGAACCTATATCAAGTATGTATATTAACACATATAATAATATTCAAATAAATATATATACTTTGATATTAGTAATTTACTTGTGATATTAAATTTAATATTAATGATTACTTAAATATTTTTATTTTATATATATTTTATTAAATTATCATAATAATATATTATATACCTTATGAATATATTTTGAATAAATACTTAGTATTAATATTTTTAAATACTTATAATTTTTAATATGATAGTATTTTTAATAAATTCCAGTTATATTAAAACGTAAATGAACAAAAAGTATTTTATTAGTAAAAGTAGTATACTTATTATATATACTTTTATATATATAATGTTTGAATCTATCTTATGATATCTATCTTTGTAGTTTAAGATCATAAAAAAAATATAGTATATTTTATATACAAAATACATTTAAAACTAAAATTATAGTTAGTAATGTTAATAATAATAATAATAATAATAATGATATTAGTAGTAATAATAATAATAATAATAATAATAATAATAATAATAATAATGTAGTTGTAATAATAATAATGATATTAGTATTAAAAATAATAATGATATTGATAATAATATTGATATTATTAATGATAATACTTATTTTAATAATAATAATAATAGTATTAATAATAATAATAATAATAATAATAATAATAATAATAATAATAATAATAATAATAATAATAATACTAATAATAATAAAATTAATAGAATTAATAAGTATACTACCTTAAGGAAATAACTAAAAATATAATGCCGCAGCCAGGGCTCGAACCCGTGACCTCTTGCTCAACCGCAACCTCACTTAACCATCGAACTGTTTATGTTTTTCTGAAATAATATGAACCTATATCTATATAACCATTACTCTTTTATCAGTTGGCCCAACAATAGCAGCAGCCTAATAGCCCGGTTAAATTATGGAAGTCCATTAGCAGTCTGCTGTTTAATAAAAAGAAATCTTGCAGTAGGCTAGGATTGAACCCGCGACCTCTTGAATAAGCACAAAGACCACTAACCACTGCTACGCTATTCCTTTTCTGTTTAAACCTACGGATTAAATCGTTATAATCCTGTACGCCCATGTTCTTCTTTATACTCATCATCTTTCTTCATTGTCATCACCAACATCGTAGTCTCTACACAGGATCATCATCATCATCATTTCTCTCATCCGATTATATACAGGAAACACTAGTTAACGATTTAATCATCATCTTCTTACTCTTATTTCATCATCATCTTCACATATAACATCATAACACAATTATCATTTGTCATCATTCTTTAACTTCATCGAGCACCCGGTTACTAATATTATCGCATCATATTCATCGTTATTATATCATATTCACCATCATCATCTCATGATCATCAACATCATTATACTTATATCCTATTCACACATCATCATACATACTTACTCTCCTCGCCATAAATTTTACAGTCACCATTATTTCATCTAATATACATCATCTAACTCGTAAATCCTCATATCAGAACGTAACATCATAATCACAATCATTTAACATTATAATCATTTTCACTAATCAACATAGCAGTAATATTCCATTATCATACCTGATCACCATCATTTTTTTTTATCATAAATCATCATCATCTTCTTCCCTCTTACATCATTGTGTAATCATCAACTTGATAAAAAAAATAACACAAAAATGGAAAGTAGATAATGACATGTTTGGCCGATACCTCTTATTTGTTTTATTAATTGTACCAAGCTTTAATAAGTCAATATCCTCATGTTACCCACTAATGAAAAAAAAATAATAATAAGTGGGGTAACCTTGCTAGTAAAATTGGTCGGCCATAGCAACAAAGATACAAAAAAATAATGGTAACTTTAGTCGCATGGTTTGGTTTATAGTGATTCGATATAATTGTTACGATTGTTTTAAATTGGTTTAATAGATTATGAAATAGAAAAAGGATAGTGGAGAAAGGTGGCGGTTCTTGGTTGTGCAGGTTGGTTAAAGATTGCAACCTAGTAGTAATGGTGGTTATAAAAATGTTTGCAAGTGGGTTTGGTTTATGGTGTGGCCGAAAGTGGTGGTCTTGGTTTTAATTAGGAGAGGGAACGAGAGAGATGACGATGAAGGAGGGTGTTGTGGTGTTCATGCCTAAGGACGGGTTAAGAATGGTGATCGGGTTTTACAACGCAAAATGGTGAGGTGTTGAGGATGATGGTGGCAGTGACATGGTGATTACGGGTGTGGTGGTTTTTGAGTGGTGATTCATGATGTTAAATGATGATAGTTTTAGATGATGGTGGTGGTGTACTACTACGGTGGTGACTGGTTTAGGGTGGCCCGAGGTTGTGTCCTTGGTGATGATGATGAGGGTGTCGGGTTATCAACAAAAATAGGATGGTGTGGTTATATGTTGTGTGACAACCCAGAAATTTCCAACCAAATTTAAATTTTAATCTTTATATGTTTCTGACACGATAAGCAATATTTGTTAAGTTAAATTTCAAGAATTTTAAGCTATGTTCATACATTCATTCAACCTCGACCAAGTTCCAACGATTCACGAACCATTAAACGAATATGATTATATATGTATATGTGTATATATATTATAACTTGAAACGTAAACAAAATATTAGATTAAATACTTTACATGATTGTATCTGTTTCAAAATATTTATCAATGGAATTAGAAGATAAGATCAAATGATTGAATTATCAGATATATTGAATTATGATTACAAGTCTCTGTTGAAAGGCCCACGTTGATTTGAGAAATCTTTCCATTTTAACAATATTCGGGAAATGGTAAAGTGATTTATAAATAAGAACAAATTGTCAATCATTGAGAACTAGACAAAGGATAGTGGAAGATTGAATCTCATAAAGACTCAATTGATCTATTTAGTTTCAAACGTACAAAAAACGTTTTCAGTTTAAAAAGAACTTTATTATTAAAACGTATATAACTTTTATAAATATCTAGAACCACTTTTGACAACTCATTACTTAACTAGAATGATAAAGATAACGATATTTTATTTTATTTTATTAAATATATATAACGATTTAAATTAATATTATATATATTTATACGCGTATTATACGTACATAGTTTTATACTTTTACTATACTTAAACTTTACATTTACTTTATTTTTACTTTACTTTAACTTTAATAATTCACTTTAATAATTCATACTTTAATAATTCACTTTAATAATTCACTTTAATAATTCATACTTTAATAATTCACTTTAATAATTCATACTTTAATAATTCACTTTAATAATTCAAAAATCTATTATAAATAGAATTAAATAGGTTTCATTATTTCATAGAAACTTGAAAATATTTTTCTCTAAACTCTCTCAATCGATTTACATATATATATTTACTCCGTATTATTTCAAGATATTATTAGTATACATAAAATATTACGACGGAGTGCTGTCCGAGTGATTTCGAAATTGTTTTTCGAGTAGGATAGGATTAAGGAAATTATGGGTTATAGCTATGGAGGTGATTGAGTATGGTTCATGGGTATGCTCATGAGGTCAATATAGTGTTTATCATTTCCGTTGCGTCTACGTACCTTTCCTGCAATATTGTTACGTGAGTACTCATAATTTAAATTTTACATACTAATAGTGTATCCCTGACTAGTGCTCGAGTATTTAGGATTATGCATGCTTGTACTTTTGATATTGCCCTTAGACAGGTTAGGTTGAATCTTGAATTAGTTACACTTGCGGTTGAGATAAGGTATAAGATATGCATGTCCTTGGAAAGCTAGCGAAAAATTAAGAACTTTTCCTTTAGATATCGAATGGTTTCGATGAACGGATTAGAAGTTATAATCAATTGAATTTTCGATATTTTTATTAAAAATGATTATTATTATCGTCGTTTTTATCGTCGTTCTAGTTTTATCTTATTATTATCATTATTATTATCTTTATCAATAAAAGGGATTTATCATTAAAAATTGTTATTTTTTTTATTTATTACTATCGTTATTATCGTTAAAGTTATAATTAGTATTATTATTATTATCCAATTATTATTATTATTATTATTAGTATTATTATTATTATTATTATTATTATTATTATTATTATTATCATTATTAATATATATATATCATTATTTAAAAATGGTTATTGTTATTGTTATTATTATTATTACTATATTATCATTAGGATAATTATTAGTATTATCGTTAGTAATGTTATAGTAACTATCATTATTAATATTAGTGTAATTAAAACAAATATTTGTAACACCTAATTATTTTGATTACTATTATTATCATTATTATGAACACGATATAAAAGACGATTAAAAGCTATTAAACGAAACGATTAGGAATAAATGAGTAAGAGTATCATGATGAAATTAAAATATTATAAGATATTGATTTAGATAAAATTATCGTTCTTGTTATTTTTTATCATTACTATTATTATTAAAAGTATCGTTAGTATTAAAACTATCATTTTAATAAAAATTATCATTTTAATAGAAATGTCATTGTTACTATAAAATATCATTATTGTTATTATTTTAAATAGAATTATTATTTTTAAAGATAATATTAAAAATTATCGTAAATATTAAAGTTATCATAATTAGAATTATCGTTTTATCATAATGTCATCTTAGTAATTATAAATATTGATATTTTTATAATAATAATTATTATTACAAAATAATACAACTTTTACTTACTATCATTATAGATATTATTTTATCAAATAAATATGTGATACAAACATATTTTACTACGTGTAATAACTTACTTTAATAATATCTATCATATTATCTTTATGATATTAAATGAAACCTATAAATTTTATTACTTAATATATATAAAAGTATATTTTATTATATAAATTTAATATAAAATTTTATTTATTAATAAATAAATTATATTATTTACTCTAATAAATCTTTTAAAAATATTTAAAAATATAAAACGACGATATTTAAACTATATATTAATCATGTATAGATTTTTGGAAATTATTTTGAGTCAAATTTACTTTTGTTGACTTTTGCATATTAGTCTCGAGCATTAGAATTGTGGTACACTATGACTTGACCTAATTTGTCAGACAAATATTGACCAACACATAAATATATATAATTAATTTAGGTTCGTGAATCCGAGGCCAACCTTGCACTTGTTCAATGACGTTATATGTATTTTTACTACGCAATACAGTATGGTGAGTTTCATTTGCCTTTTTACCCTTTATATTTTTGGGCTGAGAATACATGCGCTGCTTTTATAACTGTTTTACGAAATAGACACGAGTAAATGAAACTACATTCTATGGCTGGATTATTAAACCGAATATGCCCCTTATTTAGTCTGGTAATCTAAGAATTAGGGAACAGACACCCTAATTGACGCGAATTCTAAAGATAGATCTATTGGGCCCACCAAGCCCCATCCAAAGTATCGGATGCTTTAGTACTTCAAAATTTATATCATGTTCGAAGGAGGATCCCGGATTGATGGGGATATTCTTATATGCATATTGTGAATGTCGGTTACCAGGTGTTCTGTAACACCCCGTTTTTCCCCGTACATGATTTATAAGTGTATTGTGTATGTACGATAGGCGTATGAAGGGTTCGGGACATGTTCGGGTGTTAAAGTCTTGTACGCGAGAGAAGGGCTCAGGTTGAGCTTTGTGTCGCGGCGCTACAAAGGAGGCCGCGGCGCGGCAATGAACTGAAGTTGAGATCAGAAGTACGACAAAGAATGATCCCAGACCCAGTTATAGGTCGCGGCGCGACAAAGAGGGCCGCGGCGCGGCGTTTCGAAGAAATCCAGACCAGAAGTTCGTTTAAAAGTGATCCCAGTTCAAGGCAATCGTCGCGGCGCGACGAATTAGGCCGCGGCGCGGCAAATGGTGCGAACTGGCACCAGATTCTTGTAAATTTAAATGAAGTTCAAGGGCAAATTGGTCATTTCACGATTGAGCCAGATGGGGATCTAAAATCTGGTCCACCCATTTCATTTCTTATTTTCTTTTTCCTTTTCTTTCATTTTCTCTCAAGAAACTCAAATACCCCAAGTGTTTCAAGTGGGATTTTGGAAAGGAAGAAGCGGGTTTTGATCTTTGGCGTAGTTGACAAGTGTGTTCTCCTCGTTCTTAGCTACACGGTGATACTAGTGGTAAGCTCTAACTCCGAAATTCATTTTCGTGTTCATCATTCAAGTTTAGGGCTTTTGATTGTATGATTCATAGGTGAAACCCATTTAGTTGTTAATTGAAGGTTAACACCAAGATTCGGGTTTATTGTTGTTAATGTCGGGTTTTGGGTTTGGTGTGCAAGTTTATGCTTGTAAGACTTGTAAATGGTGTATAATCACTAGTATTAGTGATTATTGAGGTTTTGGGGACATTTAGGGTTCTTGGAGTTGACTAATTTTGACTAGAGCCAAAATTAGGGTTTGGTGATGATTTTGGCCCGATTGTTGATTTATTAAGGTTTATAAACTTAAAATGGATTTAGTTGAAGTATTAAACCGAGCTAAATGTGTTTTGGTGTCAAGACTTGTAAACGGTGAGATTTTGACTTGAGTTTAGGTCAAAATGGGTTTTTGTGTAATTGATGCAAGTAATATGTTTTGATGTTGAAACATTGTGTAAAATATGGTGTTAGAACATAATCACTAGTTGATTGTGATTATGGGTGTTTTGGGCGAGATTTGACTTAGTCAAATTGGAAGTAAGTGCAAATGGGTTAATATTGCACTTATTGGTGTTTTGGGTATAAGCTAGAATGTTTAGCTTATTTGTTTGTAAATTACTTAGGTGATTTGCATTTGGACGATTTGGAGCTCAAGCGGGATTGCTTTTCAAGTAATCGAAGTGAGTGGAATATTTATACGCTTATGTATATAATTTGGTTGCTTGCGTGCGACGTGGTAAGTGACATCCGTTAGGATTCACTTTTCGTGGACCACATTTGAGTTGGGAAAATATAGTGAGTGATATCCGTGTGGATAGCTCTTCGTTGGCTATATTCGTTTTGTGTATGTGGCGAGTGATAAATGTTTGACCTATCGCTCTTTGTCGGCCACGTGTGTATGTGTGTGTTTGGAATGTGGGGAGTGATTTCCGTAAGGAATGACTCTTTGTCGACCACAAATGGAGGTGAGGCATGTGGCGAGTGATAAATGTTTGACCTATCGCTCTTCGTCGGTTACATGTTAGTATTGGTTATGTAGCGAGTGATTAATGTTTGATCTATCACTCTTCGTCGGCTACATGTGTGCGTTTGGATATGTGACGAGTGGTTAATGTTTGACCTATCACTCTTCGTCGGTCACATGTGTATATTTTGTTTTGTGGCGAGTGATTAACGTTTGACCTATCGCTCTTCGTCGGCCACATGTGTGTATGGGTAAGTGGTGAGTGTTATTCGTTTAGGGATTCGCTCTTCGTTGGCCACTTATCGTGGGATGGTAAGCGGTTTCGCTTTTCGTCGGCCATCCTTGCGATTGAGGTAAGTGTTAACGTTTCGGTTGCACTTTTCGTCGGCCTCATGGTGCGTAGTGGTGAGTGGTTAACGTATTTGACCTACCGCTCTTCGTCGACCACGTACGTGTTGCGATGGGTGGTGAGTGGTTAACGTATTTGACCTACCGCTCTTCGTCGGCCACCATCGAGTCGAATGTCGACATTGTCTATATTGGGTTGTGTATGTTCTACTAGCATTGTACGTATGATTATTCGTGTATTCGTGTATTCGTTTATTCGTTTATTGTGGTATGCTAATGATATTGTGTTGTTATGTAGGTGTATGCAAGTAATTGGATTATGTATGTATGCGTATAAGTATTGCATTCACTAAGCATTAGCTTACCCTCTCGTTGTTTACATTTTTATAGGTTCGCATGCTTGGCGGCTCGGGTAAGCTTGGGGATTAGAGATCTTGGCTAGGTTGCTTTAGAAGATCTTGCTTTTGGACTCGATTAGGATTTGGGTAGCGTAGTCCCAAATCACCATGCTCGGGTTATGTTTTAAATAACATATTATTGTATTAAGGAGTTTAAATTATTAATGTATGTTTTAAGTTCGTTGAACTTACTTCGGTAACAAAAATGTTTTGGAAATTGTGTATTGGGACCTAAAGTATTATTTAACGCGTATTAAAAGGAAAAATTTTTATGGGCCGGTTTTAATACGGGTTGGGTTGTTTCAAGTGGTATCAGAGCATGGTCTAAGGGATTTAGGTGACTTGAGATAGGCGCCTAGACTTAGACTTTTTGTGTGTGCTATTATGCGGGACTCGTAGGATTACGGGTCGGTTCGGGTTTTAGTTAGTGCCTTAGAGAATAGGTGAACTAACTATGTATTGATTATGTTGTTACTAATCATGTTGTTTTGTGTTGAACGTCTAGCGAGATAGTTGTTGTATTCATGAGCTCGGCATGATGTGTGAGCGTAATAATGCTTCGCGACCATTATTACGGTTGCAAGCCAAGTCAAGTAAGTGATGTACAACAAGTATTGAACCAGATGGGATGTGCGAACGGTGGCGTATTTACTTGATTGTGATTAGTGTTCGCGACGGTGTATATAATTTATTCGTGTTGCGTTCCTAACCGAGTTCATTTCTTAGAATGAAGACGAGGAACGGACATGATAATGGTGATCAAGGCGAGGACTCCGAGTTCACGGCTAAGGTTGAGGCCATCTTCGAACGTCACAAAGCGGGGTTTCTAGAGGACGTTAAAAAGATGTTCTTAGATACGATTGACGAGCAAGTAGTCAATCTAGTCAAGGAACAAGTTAAGATTGTTCTTCACGAAGATAATATGGTAAGGCGCGACTTCTACTACAAAAACTTCAAGGATGCTCAACCTCCCACTTTTGAGGGTGAGCGAGATCCACTTAAGAGTGCTCGATGGATCTACGATATGGAGGGGGCCTTTCGTACTAGTGAGTGCCCTCTCAATAAGAAGACGAGGTATGGTAGTAGTATGCTAAGGGGTGACGCCAAGTTGTGGTGGGATGCGAAAATTCAACTCTATGGTGAGGAACAATGTATGGAGTTCAATTGGGACGAGTTCAAAGCGGAATTTTTCAAGGAGTACCGAACTTCGGCCGATCTTTCTAAGCTTAAAGACGAGTTGCGTGCTTTGAGGCAAGGGTCAATGGATTTAAACACTCTCAAATCCGTATTCTTATCAAAGACTCAATTTTGCCCGGAGTATGTTGGTAATGACAAAATGTTGAAGGAAGACTTCTATCGAATCTTGAACGATAGTTATCAAGAGAAGATTAGCGTAAACGTGGTGAAAACTTTTGACGAGTTGTTTGACATGGCGAAAGGTTTTGAGACGCTTGTCCTAAAGAAGAGTGGTTCTTATGTTAGTAAGCGGAAGTCCGAGACTACGATGCATTCGAACAAGAAAAGTAAGAGTACTTCCGAGGGTGGCGAAAGCGTGAAGAAGAGTGGTATGGGCGGTTTTGTACCCACGTGTTATAATTGCGGAGAACGGGGTCATTTGTCGCGTGAATGTACGAATGCGAAGTCTAACAAGGTTACGTGTTTTAATTTTCGAAAGGAGGGACACCGAAAGTCGGCGTGTCCGGATTTGGTTGGTAATGCATGAACCTGACGACGATGTTCAGGTACCTTTCGATTATCTTATTGAAACGTATTTATGACTTTGTTTAAATGCATTTTGTGTTAGTGCATAGTGTGATGAGGGGCAGCGTTCCTTATGGAAGTACCCTATGACGATGGTCGGATTGACGAGCTAAGGGCATAAGACTTGGTGATTCCAAGCATTCCTTAGTGTTGGGCGAAAGATTTTACCAAGCCATGAGAACGGGCTTTGGTGTTGTTTTGGTAGCGCGTAGTCGCTTTTGTGTCGTAATTGATGAAACATAAGTTTCGTCGGGTACGAATGACTTAAGGTCACTTTAGTGTTGTGATGGGTGACATCGGATGAATGAAACCCTCGAGGTCGAGTTTTTCGGTCTCGATGAATGTTGATAGTGGAGTCTATGTGACGCGATGTCAGGTGCCTCTTTCATACCTGCAAGCGTAACGTTCGACTCCAACGGTATTGTGGTTACATTGTACTTAGGGTACCGGAGAGAAACCCTTAGGTACATGAGTGACTAGGTGGAACTTTAACAAGTTGTGGCAATCGTGGGATTGCAAGAATAAAGTTGTGTAATTTGTGATGAACTCTTCGTTCGAAGTGTTTAAGGGTATGTTAAGATCCTTAGTATGCTCAAGGTTGGAGCAAGATATGGTGATGGGTCGTGTGAACCCAATTGTTGGTAAATTCTACCTTTGGTAGCATTGTACGGTTGTGCAAGATGCAGTTATGGAACGTAGTTCCAAGTGGGGGAGTTACACTCCCGCACGAGGAGGTTTTGGTGTGAAAATTTCGGATAATTCTCATGATTAGATCCGGAGTTGGTGTCGAGGCCTAGATTGGTCGATTTGTGGTGGAATACAATTTTGGTTGAATTGTATTTATTGATTTGGATGTGAATTACTACTCGAGGTGGTAATGTGGGAAATCTCGTTGAGAGATAATGGACGTGTTTGACGAGCAAGGAAATCCCTGGTTAAGGAGTGTGCGTGTCGAATTCTCTTCTAGAGGATTATTGTTTTATGCCTATGTGCGCTATAGGTAGTTCTTGCTCGATTGTGTTAAGCAATGTTCGCGGGTGCGGACATTTCGTGTGCGGAAATTCCAGACGGTATGGAATGATTCTAAGTATGCGCATATACTTAGTTTGTTTATATGTATTGTGGTAAGTGTTATCCATTGTGAGGATTCACTTTTCGTTGGCCACGGTTTGAGTGTGATAAGTAGTAAGTGTTATCCGTTAGGATTCGCTTTTCGTTGGCTACTTATTGGTGTGTGGCATGCGTTTTCCGTTAGGAATCGCTTTTGTTTAGCCATGTGTGAGGAGAGGTAAGTGTGATCCGTAAGAATGCGCTTTTTGTCGGCCTCTTGTTGCGTAGTGGTAAGTGGTTAACGTTTGATCTACCGCTTTTCGTCGGCCACGTACGCGTGAGGATATGGGGCAAGTGGTATCCAATCGTGAGGATTCACTTTTCGTTGGCTCCATTGTATTGTTTGTTGGCCATATTATTGGTGTTGTTACTTTAGCGATGTACATGATAAGGGTACGCTAAAGGGATTGCTAACTCGGTACGAAATTTGGAATGTTAGCATGTGTTTGTCATGCGGTCGAGACATGAGTTCGTTCCGGTTTGGGGACGAAACAAGATTCTAGTGCTCGGCTTGGTAGATTTGGTAAATCACGGATGATGATTTAAATCGGGAGGGTAACTTTTGTGTAAAGTCGCCTAAAGGAGTTGAGCGAAATCTTCGGATTTGTGGGAATTGTTGTGGACATCGAATTTGAGACTTATGTTGAGGACCATAGCGTGTGGATTCGGATCGGTTAAGTGACGAGGATCACGAGGACGTGATCGAGTCTAAGTGGGGGAGAGTTGTAACACCCCGTTTTTCCCCGTACATGATTTATAAGTGTATTGTGTATGTACGATAGGCGTATGAAGGGTTCGGGACATGTTCGGGTGTTAAAGTCTTGTACGCGAGAGAAGGGCTCAAGTCGAGCTTTGTGTCGCGGCGCTACAAAGGAGGCCGCGGCGCGGCAATGAACTGAAGTTGAGATCAGAAGTACGACAAAGAATGATCCCAGACCCAGTTATAGGTCGCGGCGCGACAAAGAGGGCCGCGACGCGGTGTTTCGAAGAAATCCAGACCAGAAGTTCGTTTAAAAGTGATCCCAGTTCAAGGAAATCGTCGCGGCGCGACGAATTAGGCCGCGGCGCGGCAAATGGTGCGAACTGGCACCAGATTCTTGTAAATTTAAATGAAGTTCAAGGGCAAATTGGTCATTTCACGATTGAGCCAGATGGGGATCTAAAATCTGGTCCACCCATTTCATTTCTTATTTTCTTTTTCCTTTTCTTTCATTTTCTCTCAAGAAACTCAAATACCCCAAGTGTTTCAAGTGGGATTTTGGAAAGGAAGAAGCGGGTTTTGATCTTTGGCGTAGTTGACAAGTGTGTTCTCCTCGTTCTTAGCTACACGGTGATACTAGTGGTAAGCTCTAACTCCGAAATTCATTTTCGTGTTCATCATTCAAGTTTAGGGCTTTTGATTGTATGATTCATAGGTGAAACCCATTTAGTTGTTAATTGAAGGTTAACACCAAGATTCGGGTTTATTGTTGTTAATGTCGGGTTTTGGGTTTGGTGTGCAAGTTTATGCTTGTAAGACTTGTAAATGGTGTATAATCACTAGTATTAGTGATTATTGAGGTTTTGGGGACATTTAGGGTTCTTGGAGTTGACTAATTTTGACTAGAGCCAAAATTAGGGTTTGGTGATGATTTTGGCCCGATTGTTGATTTATTAAGGTTTATAAACTTAAAATGGATTTAGTTGAAGTATTAAACCGAGCTAAATGTGTTTTGGTGTCAAGACTTGTAAACGGTGAGATTTTGACTTGAGTTTAGGTCAAAATGGGTTTTTGTGTAATTGATGCAAGTAATATGTTTTGATGTTGAAACATTGTGTAAAATATGGTGTTAGAACATAATCACTAGTTGATTGTGATTATGGGTGTTTTGGGCGAGATTTGACTTAGTCAAATTGGAAGTAAGTGCAAATGGGTTAATATTGCACTTATTGGTGTTTTGGGTATAAGCTAGAATGTTTAGCTTATTTGTTTGTAAATTACTTAGGTGATTTGCATTTGGACGATTTGGAGCTCAAGCGAGATTGCTTTTCAAGTAATCGAAGTGAGTGGAATATTTATACGCTTATGTATATAATTTGGTTGCTTGCGTGCGACGTGGTAAGTGACATCCGTTAGGATTCACTTTTCGTGGACCACATTTGAGTTGGGAAAATATAGTGAGTGATATCCGTGTGGATAGCTCTTCGTTGGCTATATTCGTTTTGTGTATGT
This sequence comes from Rutidosis leptorrhynchoides, assembly GCF_046630445.1. Taxonomy (NCBI): domain Eukaryota; kingdom Viridiplantae; phylum Streptophyta; class Magnoliopsida; order Asterales; family Asteraceae; genus Rutidosis; species Rutidosis leptorrhynchoides. Next base: position 353,380,669 of record NC_092339.1, read on the forward strand.
GGCGAGTGATAAATGTTTGACCTATCGCTCTTTGTCGGCCACGTGTGTATGTGTGTGTTTGGAATGTGGGGAGTGATTTCCGTAAGGAATGACTCTTTGTCGACCACAAATGGAGGTGAGGCATGTGGCGAGTGATAAATGTTTGACCTATCGCTCTTCGTCGGTTACATGTTAGTATTGGTTATGTAGCGAGTGATTAATGTTTGATCTATCACTCTTCGTCGGCTACATGTGTGCGTTTGGATATGTGACAAGTGGTTAATGTTTGACCTATCACTCTTCGTCGGTCACATGTGTATATTTTGTTTTGTGGCGAGTGATTAACGTTTGACCTATCGCTCTTCGTCGGCCACATGTGTGTATGGGTAAGTGGTGAGTGTTATTCGTTTAGGGATTCGCTCTTCGTTGGCCACTTATCGTGGGATGGTAAGCGGTTTCGCTTTTCGTCGGCCATCCTTGCGATTGAGGTAAGTGTTAACGTTTCGGTTGCACTTTTCGTCGGCCTCATGGTGCGTAGTGGTGAGTGGTTAACGTATTTGACCTACCGCTCTTCGTCGACCACGTACGTGTTGCGATGGGTGGTGAGTGGTTAACGTATTTGACCTACCGCTCTTCGTCGGCCACCATCGAGTCGAATGTCGACATTGTGTATATTGGGTTGTGTATGTTCTACTAGCATTGTACGTATGATTATTCGTGTATTCGTTTATTCGTTTATTGTGGTATGCTAATGATATTGTGTTGTTGTGTAGGTGTATGCAAGTAATTGGATTATGTATGTATGCGTATAAGTATTGCATTCACTAAGCATTAGCTTACCCTCTCGTTATTTACATTTTTATAGGTTCGCATGCTTGGCGGCTCGGGTAAGCTTGGGGATTAGAGATCTTGGCTAGGTTGCTTTAGAAGATCTTGCTTTTGGACTCGATTAGGATTTGGGTAGCGTAGTCCCAAATCACCATGCTCGGGTTATGTTTTAAATAACATATTATTGTATTAAGGAGTTTAAATTATTAATGTATGTTTTAAGTTCGTTGAACTTACTTCGGTAACAAAAATGTTTTGGAAATTGTGTATTGGGAACTAAAGTATTATTTAACGCGTATTAAAAGGAAAAATTTTTATGGGCCGGTTTTAATACGGGTTGGGTTGTTTCATGTTCAATCCATATGAATGATTATTTTTGTCTCTATGCATGGGATGTATATTTATGAGAACTGAAAATGAAAATCTTGTGGTCTATTAAAATGATGGAAATAAATGATTATGATAAACTAATGAACTCACCAACCTTTTGGTTGACACTTTAAAGCATGTTTATTCTCAGGTGTTAAAGAAATCTTCCGCTGTGCATTTGCTCATTTTAAAGATATTACTTGGAGTCTTTCATAGCATATTTCGAAAAACGTTGCATTCGAGTCATTGAGTTCATCAAAGATTATTATTAAATCAATTTATAGTTGGATAGTGGATATTATGAAATGGTATGCATGCCTGTCAATTTTCGATGTAAAGAAAGTTTGTCTTTTAAAAACGAATGCAATGTTTGTAAAATGTATCATATAGAGGTCAAATACCTCGCAATGTAATCAACTATTGTGAATCGTTTATAATGTATATGTACGGGTCCTTGCAGTTGGTATCAGAGCGGTGGTCTTAGTGAACCAGGTCTGCATTAGTGTGTCTAACTGATAAGTAGATAGGATGCATTAGTGAGTCTGGACTTCGACCGTGTCTGCATGTCAAAAGTTTTGCTTATCATTTTGTGTCGAAAATTAACTACTTATCATCCTCAGGAAATTACCTGCTTATCATTTTTAGTCTAAGACACGTCTTGCTGCATTGATTGCATGAATAGTGTATAAACAAAAATTCATATCTTAGCATATCTGCTAAATCATATCTTATCGTATCTGTTACTTTAAACTTTGCCTGACATATCCCGCAAAGTCCTCCGTAATCTACGAAATCTTTTGATCTATATATATATATATATATATATATATATATATATATATATATATATATATATATATATATATATATATATATATTCTATGTAATTAGAATACCATCCGTTAGCCAAAATCATTTCATATCGAAAAAAAAGAAATCCTTTATCCAATCGTACGAAATGCAATTCGTCATCAGTTCAAGTCACTCAGATTCCGAAATGGAATCCCATTCAAGCTCCGAAAGCAGTGTGACCGAAATAGATCAACTAATCAGTCATCACCTATTCTGGATGAATTGGGGATGGGTTCGTAGCCTCCTCAATCATTGGAGACAAGAAGAAGGTGATCCCTTCCATCCACCACATTGCCCTCTTGACAAAAAACCTGAAGCACTTACCGGCGAACCTGTCCGAAACACCATTTTCTCGCTCATTTCCAGAGTATCTCGTCACGATTATATATTACATCAAATTTTAGATTTTATTTATCCGCTCGTCCGAACCGACAATCACCTCGGTGTAATAGAAGAAGTCAACGAGCTTCGCGCTCGGGTAGTGGCTTTGGAGAATATGGTGCAGAGATTACAAACACCAGCAGCAGCATCAGCAGCATAACCAGTACCACCATCATCAACGCCAACAGTACCATTACCACCTTCAACCACAACCGCGTCGTAAACCTCAACTTCACAATCTGTCCCACGAGCATCAACGTCATACGCACCATAGATACCAAGGAGTACCAACAACAATAACTGACGAAGTATTAATTCATAACTTCATTGGAGAAACATTTCCGCGGCGATTATGTAATCTCTAAAGTCTTAGAGATTATCTAATCTAGCCCTAACCATAAATCAGTTAAGCGAACCAAAATGATAGAAGGAAGAGTAGAAACCCTGACAAAAATGGTGTGTGATTAACAAGCTAAACTTGCTTTACCAACATCATCAGCAATACCGTCAGCGTTACCAGCATCGTCAGTACAGTCAACATCCGAATCAACAACACCGATAACATCACAAACTCCGTCAGTTCAAGAATCACTGTGGACATCATTACGAATCAATAACGTGTATATTGTATCAACGAGTTATGAAGAATTAACTCATTCCCTCTGAAGAAATTATATGTATATTATATATATATATATATATATATATATATATATTTTGAAATAAATCTTTCCGTGCTAAGCTATTGTGTGTGAATCTTAACTACTCGGTTAATTCATATTACAAATATGCAATAATGTACGTCCTTCGGCTGCAACTTAACCAGCGTTAACTACAATCTCTGTCGCAATTCAACAAATTCCAATTCATAATAAATCAAGTATATATTTGATTTTACACTTTCATCATCGATGTACCCGAAACTTTTCAGATAACATCATTCGTACTTTGCGAAATTCACAAGAATTCCACGAACCGAACATCATACATCAACAAATAACGAAGTATTGATTCATAATTTTAATGTCATTAAAGAAATACTGCGTAAAAGTTATGTACTTTTTAAAGCCTTTAGGGATTATTCAATTCTAGTTTCAACCGTAAATCAAATGAGTTTAATTTAACATTAACTCATTAAATCTATGTTACATCTGAAGAAAATATACATATATATATTTTCATAAAGACTGTAATAAAATTCTTTTGTACAAAATATTAATTGTGAATTTTTTTTTTAACGGGTAGGTAATACCCGAGAGATATATAAATTCACAATTAATATGTTACATTCTTCGAATCTGATTCAGCAAATCATCCATTATACTCCCTACTTTCACAACAATATACATTCTTTTATAGAAATCAAAACAACCATACTCATTCAAAATTTAATTACATATTCTGATTTTGAAATCTCAAAATTCAACTTGAGATATGACCAAACTCATCACTCTTAGATCCTTACATCTTTCACAAGCTATATTTTGACTTCAAAACTATGTTAGAACATCAAATGTATGTTAACGATTACAATCTGTGTTCAAACCCTTCGAAAATTTCTGAAGACACTTCGAATGATGAGCAATCGAGATAATGATCCAACCACATGCTACCCACAGTTATGTACCCGAAAAACTCTTGAAACCAAAGTAAAAGTTTAAACAACGTATCCGCGTCAGATTCTTTGGCATTTATTAGCAAAAATAACTTTGCGACTCCTATTCAAAGTAGCCAGTTTTGTCACAGCTCCAGCAAGTCAACTTCGACTTTTCAGTTAGACTAACCTTATTATAACCTTGAGATATACACCATCGTTACCAGGGAACCTTTTACATTCCACCCCATTATTAGCAGATGTACCAACAACTTCATTACCCTTTGACTTCAGCCTCTCCAAAAAGTCATTATAATTATTCATTGAAACCCCATCATTTACTCATTCGCATCTTGTAATGAGAATTGCCATACGAATCATTGGGAATTAGCAATTAGTATTTTGAAATCTCGCAGCATGTCTACGCCAACAGTTATATGTGTATATATAACGTCTATCTTCTGGACTTAATTTGAATGTGAAGTTTCTGAAAAACACTCCGAACTACGAATTGGTTCTCCGAAAATGGAAAAAATGCTGATGAAGTAGCAAAAACTATAAATGACTTTAAACGGTAAAAGATGGATGATAATGATGAAGTGTGCTGGCAAAGCGCAGAAAAAGAGAAGTTTTGGAACTGGAAAACGGATTGAGCAAAGTAGGAAGGAGGCTGTGGACAAATTACAAAGACTGAACCTGACTTCAAAGGATCCAAATGATTCAGTACCTGCTGAAGTCATTAACGAATACCTTGCTCCTGACTCTAAACCCCTGCGGACAATATTCTTCATCATCCTCTGATATTAGAAATTCTAAAATATCATCATATCTTTCATTATAAATCTCCTCCATATTTTTGAAGATATTTTCTTAATTTTTCTTATTTGAAATCATTTACCTCTTCGCGCTATTTGTATTATATCATAAAAGAAACTATTTTAGTTTCTAAATTCTAAAACATTCAAGTTTAAAATAGGAATATTTTGAAGTAGTGTTGGGAACTGAAGCATGAATTAGTATAATATAATGACACTTGATCAATGTGATTATATTACAGTAAGTCATGCTGAGTTTCTAAATGGAACGTGATGATTCACAGATCATAACATCATCATGTGCCATGTTATACGACTCTTGTATTCTATTTAACCTCTAAAATATCAAGAAAATATTTCTTGATGATTCGGCCTTTTCCAAGGTATTCTAGTAATTTGACAAGTCAAGATCGTGCCATCACAATTTCCTTCCTAGAACATTAACAATGTTCATTCTGAAATTCATATCTGTGAATTCTGGACCATTACAAGCGGTGCTTAATCGCAAGAAGAAGAAACGAAAGGACAAAACTCCGAAATAGAAATTGGGGTATAAATTGCAGCAAATAAAAGAGAGCATTAACTGTGAATGATAATGATTATAGAAGACAAAAGCAGAGACTTTGAAATATAAGGGAACATATAAAGCCCAACGAAAAACCAGAAATTATAAACCATATATATCGATGCATATAGCAATATAAAGACACGGGAGAACTAGAAACACTATAAACCCAAGAGTATAGTAGAAGTAAATAGATTCTTCAGGCGGTAGATGAAAAAGAAGAATGACCGATATGAAAGTTAGAAGTATATCGAGAATCAGAACTGGATGGAGCATATTGATGAATACTTTAAAATACGAGTTGAGGGGGAAAGAATAGAAGGTGATGAAACATGACTAGGAACTTAGAAATCAATAGATTTAACTCACACAATGGCGGAATAAGTGAATCAAACCCTCTAGTGAATAGGTTAAGTTTTTTTTGATTAATTTAGTCAAACCACAACTAAATCAAGTGTGATTAGATCAACACCTAGAGCTATTATTCACCACCTGGGTGATTTGGACTGAGAGAGAATCAGAGGAGCTCACTAGATCTGAGTGTGTGTAACAAATGAGAGGCTTAACCTAAAATGAAGAACATAAGACTTTATATACCCCTGCTATTGACTCACCCATACGATTCATTCATCATACGTACGATTTGGCTTCATCAGCCGTACGGGTGATCACTCACTCGTGTCTTCTCATTTAGTTTGTAATTGTGACTTAGCTCAGCATCAACCGTGCGTATGAGCCTGTCAGCCGTACTAGTGGGGCTTCACTCGTACATCTGACTAAGTCTAACATAGTCAAACATCTAAATCTCGTTCCTGCAGTTCCTGTAACCACATACAAACACGGATAGGATAATAACGAGCAATCATGGTGGCCTGTAAACTGTTGTACCTGCAATGGATGTGGGTAGATGTCTAGGGACTTGCATAAAATGCATCAACAGAAGGTGTGAGTTGTAAGGAAACGAAGGAGGTGAATTTATAAGAAAATCTCTGACAGAACAATTAAAATGGACGATCGCATTTAAAGCGGATCCTAATTCCCTTGATTACCGGAGAGTCAAATCTTATTAAGAAGATTTTATTCAAATCTCTTGAAATCTGGGAATCAATCATATCTACGTCAAATGATAAGATGAATCTACACTTACTCATTTCACTCTTCTATGTTAGCTTCATTCGTACTCTTCATATAAATGGATTGTTTATCCAAATTATTCACTGATGATAAAACTCTAATTTTCAGCCCGTATGCATCATGAAAACATACTTATTATCATTAACGACCTTTCCACTCAAATTTTGGGACGAAATTTCTTTAACGGGTAGGTACTGTGACAACCCGAAAATTTCCAACCAAATTTAAATTTTAATCTTTATATGTTTCCGACACGATAAGCAATATTTGTTAAGTTAAATTTCAAGAATTTTAAACTATGTTCATACATTCATTCAACCTCGACCAAGTTCCAACGATTCACGAAACATTAAACGAATATGATTATATATGTATATGTGTATATATATTATAACTTGAAACGTAAACAAAATATTAGATTAAATACTTTACATGATTGTATCTGTTTCAAAATATTTATCAATGGAATTAGAAGATAAGATCAAATGATTGAATTATCAGATATATTGAATTATGATTACAAGTCTCTGTTGAAAGGCCCACGTTGATTTGAGAAATCTTTCCATTTTAACAATATTCGGGAAATGGTAAAGTGATTTATAAATAAGAACAAATTGTCAATCATTGAGAACTAGACAAAGGATAGTGGAAGATTGAATCTCATAAAGACTCGATTGATCTATTTAGTTTCAAACGTACAAAAAACGTTTTCAGTTTAAAAAGAACTTTATTATTAAAATGTATATAACTTTTATAAATATCTAGAACCACTTTTGACAACTCATTACTTAACTAGAATGATAAAGATAACGATATTTATATTTTATTTTATTAAATATATATAATGATTTAAATTAATATTATATATATTTATACGCGTATTATACGTACATAGTTTTATACTTTTACTATACTTAAACTTTACCTTTACTTTATTTTTACTTTACTTTAACTTTAATAATTCACTTTAATAATTCATACTTTAATAATTCACTTTAATAATTCACTTTAATAATTCATACTTTAATAATTTACTTTAATAATTCATACTTTAATAATTCACTTTAATAATTCAAAAATCTATTATAAATAGAATTCAATAGGTTTCATTATTTCATAGAAACTTGAAAATATTTTTCTTTAAACTCTCTCAATCGATTTACATATATATATATTTACTCCGTATTATTTCAAGATATTATTAGTATACATAAAATATTACGACGGAGTGCTGTCCGAGTGATTTCGAAATTGTTTTTCGAGTACGATAGGATTAAGGAAATTATGGGTTTTAGCTATGGAGGTGATTGAGTATGGTTCATGGGTATGCTCGTGATGTCAATATAGTGTTTATCATTTCCGTTGCGTCTACGTACCTTTCCTGCAATATTGTTACGTGAGTACTCATAATTTAACTTTTACATACTAATAGTGTATCCCTGACTAGTGCTCGAGTATTTAGGATTATGCATGCTTGTACTTTTGATATTGCCCTTAGACAGGTTAGGTTGAATCTTGAATTAGTTACACTTGCGGTTGAGATAAGGTATAAGATATGCATGTCCTTGGAAAGCTAGCGAAAAATTAAGAACTTTTCCTTTAGATATCGAATGGTTTCGATGAACGGATTAGAAGTTATAATCAATTGAATTTTCGATATTTTTATTAAAAATGATTATTATTATCGTTGTTTTTATCGTCGTTCTAGTTTTATCTTATTATTATCATTATTATTATCTTTATCAATAAAAGGGATTTATCATTAAAAATTGTTATTTTTTTAATTTATTACTATCGTTATTATCGTTAAAGTTATAATTAGTATTATTATTATTATTATTATTATTATTATTATTATTAGTATTATTATTATTATTATTATCATTATTAATATATATATCATTATTTAAAAATGGTTATTGTTATTGTTATTATTATTATTACTATTACTATATTATCATTAGGATAATTATTAGTATTATCGTTAGTAATGTTATAGTAACTATCATTATTAATATTAGTGTAATTAAAACAAATATTTGTAACACCTAATTATTTTGATTACTATTATTATCATTATTATGAACACGATATAAAAGACGATTAAAAGCTATTAAATGAAACGATTAGGAATAAATGAGTAAGAGTATCATGATGAAATTAAAATATTATAAGATATTGATTTAGATAAAATTATCGTTCTTGTTATTTTTTATCATTACTATTATTATTAAAAGTATAGTTAGTATTAAAACTATCATTTTAACAAAAAATTATCATTTTAATAGAAATGTCATTGTTACTATAAAATATCATTATTGTTATTATTTTAAATAGAATTATTATTTTTAAAGATAATATTAAAAATTATCGTAAATATTAAAGTTGTCATAATTAGAATTATCGTTTTATCATAATGTCATCTTAGTAATTATAAATATTGATATTTTTATAATAATAATTATTATTACAAAATAATACAACTTTTACTTACTATCATTATAGATATTATTTTATCAAATAAATATGTGATACAAACATATTTTACTACGTGTAATAACTTACTTTAATAATATCTATCATATTATCTTTATGATATTAAATGAACCCTATAAATTTTATTACTTAATATATATAAAAGTATATTTTATTATATAAATTTAATATAAAATTTTATTTATTAATAAATAAATTATATTATTTACTCTAATAAATCTTTTAAAAATATTTAAAAATATAAAACGATGATATTTAAACTATATATTAATCATGTATAGATTTTTGGAAATTATTTTGAGTCAAATTTACTTTTGTTGACTTTTGCATATTAGTCTCGAGCATTAGAATTGTGGTACACTATGACTTGACCTAATTTGTCAGACAAATATTGACCAACACATAAATATATATAATTAATTTAGGTTCGTGAATCCGAGGCCAACCTTGCACTTGTTCAATGACGTTATATGTATTTTTACTACGCAATACAGTATGGTGAGTTTCATTTGCCTTTTTACCCTTTATATTTTTGGGCTGAGAATACATGCGCTGCTTTTATAACTGTTTTACGAAATAGACACGAGTAAATGAAACTACATTCTATGGCTGGATTATTAAACCGAATATGCCCCTTATTTAGTCTGGTAATCTAAGAATTAGGGAACAGACACCCTAATTGACGCGAATTCTAAAGATAGATCTATTGGGCCCACCAAGCCCCATCCAAAGTATCGGATGCTTTAGTACTTCAAAATTTATATCATGTCTGAAGGAGGATCCCGGAATGATGGGGATATTCTTATATGCATATTGTGAATGTCGGTTACCAAGTGTTCAATCCATATGAATGATTATTTTTGTCTCTATGCATGGGACGTATATTTATGAGAACTGAAAATGAAAATATTGTGGTCTATTAAAATGATGGAAATAAATGATTATGATAAACTAATGAACTCACCAACCTTTTGGTTGACACTTTAAAGCATGTTTATTCTCAGGTGTTAAAGAAATCTTCCGCTGTGCATTTGCTCATTTTAAAGATATTACTTGGAGTCTTTCATAGCATATTTCGAAGAACGTTGCATTCGAGTCATTGAGTTCATCAAAGATTATTATTAAATCAATTTATAGTTGGATAGTGGATATTATGAAATGGTATGCATGCCTGTCAATTTTTGATGTAAAGAAAGTTTGTCTTTTAAAAACGAATGCAATGTTTGTAAAATGTATCATATAGAGGTCAAATACCTCGCAATGTAATCAACTATTGTGAATTGTTTATAATGTATATGAACCGGTCCTTGCATGTTGGTTCGATGATGATTTGTGAGGGTGGTTATCGTTCAAACACAAAACAACAATAATATCAAACGATGGTGGTGGGTTTTTAATGATGGTTAGGCGATGTTTAAGATGGCCGACAGTGGTGAGATAGTGGCCGCCGGTGAATGAGTGTGGCGAGTGTTCGTTGGTGAAATGGTGATGGTTTCTTCAAGTAACAAGGAAGAAAGAAAGGAAGGATAGAAAGATAGAAAAAAAAAATGATGGTTGATCATATTAGACAGGAAGTTAATCATGTAATGTTGTGGGTCTTATGTAAAGGAAAAAGGCAACCAAAGGTATATATGAAATTCTATTATCTATCGTGCATGAAACAGTAATTGTTGCACTGATTGAAATGGATTCATTTTGCTTTGTTGACATAATATCACAAGAAAGCAAAAATGAAGTTGACATTTGATAAGAACGTCGAACAGAATTCGATTAATTATCTGACTTTATATTTACTAATAATGATTAATAAATATATTAATAAAAATAATACTATTAATATTAATAATAATAATAATAATTATAATTATAATAATCATAATAATAATAAGGATATTAGTATTAATGTAACAAAGTACGCGTATCAAGTTCCCTATCTATATATATATATCTTACTCGTATAGAATTAAAAATAATTAATAATAATATAATTATAATTATATTAATAATAATTTAACAATACTAATAGTATTTAATTGTGATTGAAATAGAAAGGAAACAGATTCGGTTAATTGATAAAATTTTATCTCTATTTATTATATATAACGATAGTGGATGGAGATGTAGGTGGTGGAAAGTTTGGTATGTCTAGTAAGAGTTAAGGATATATATTCCCACATGATCCCACTTGTTATCTTTAAAAGTTTATCATTAAATTTGCTTAAATAAAATTCAAATTGCAAGCCGAACGACAAATGAGCGCTTCCATCGTTTACTACATAAATTCGAAGTCACAAAATATATCTTTAATATACTTTATTTATTTATATATAAATATGTTTTAAATAATAGTTATCATAATATCATATTTTTATTTTATTTTACCTCATTACTTTTAATATCAACAACATATAATATTTAATATTATATTTCCAATTATTATTAAATATATACACACATATCTATTTACAATTAATTGTTCATGAATCGTCGAAAATGGTCAAAGGTCAAATGCATTTATGAAAAATAGTTCAAACATTTTGGAACTCGATTTAATAGACTTTACTTATCGTGTAAGAATCTTATAAAGATTAAGTTTAAATTTGGTCGGAAATTTTCGGGTCGTCACAGCGGATGCGTTAAGTCGAAAGAGTCATCACCCGGCTTTACGATTGGGATTGTTACGTATGATTATTACTAATGATTTTCTTGAAAATCTTGGTGTGACTCAAATAGAGGCTTACGTTCAAAACAAGTATGCAGAACGAATTGTGGGGCTATCGAAATTCATTACTATGGGGTCGTGAGGTTTGTTGTCTTTTCAAGGAAGGGTGTGGGTGCCTAAGATGGGTGATTACCGGCGGGTGCTACTTGATGAAGCACATAAGTCAAAGTATTCCATTCATCCGGGCGCGACGAAAATGTATCATGATTTGAGGAAGGATTATTGGTGGCCGGGCATGAAACGTGATGTTGTGAAGTATGTTAAGCAATGCGTCACGTGTTTGCAAGTAAAAGCCGAACACCAAAAGCCGTATGGTAAGTTACAACCGTTAGAAATTCCGAAGTGGAAATGGGAGCACATTACCATGGATTTCATTACAAAGTTGCCTAAAACGGCGAGAACCCAACTTGATTCAATTTGGGTGATAGTTGATAGATTGACGAAAAGTGCTTTGTTTCTTCCCATTAAGGAAGCAATATCATCGGAGGCCTTGGCTAAGTTGTTCATCAAGGAAGTGGTGTCGAGACACGGGGTTCCTATATCTATTGTTTCAGATCGAGATACTCGTTTTACATCTCGGTTTTGGGAAAAGTTTCATGAAGATATGGGTACGCAATTAAAATTAAGCACGGCGTATCATCCTCAAACGAACGGTCAAACCGAACGTACGAATCAAACTTTGGAAGATATGTTACGGGCGTGCATTATTGATTTCGGTGGTAGTTGGGATGAGCACTTGCCTTTGGTGGAATTCTCGTACAATAATAGTTATCACACTAGTATCGGGATGCCACCTTATGAGTTACTATATGGGCGAAAATGTCTAACTCCAATTTGTTGGGGTGAAATAGGTCAAAGAGAAATCGGGAGTACCGATTTGGTTTTGAAGACGAATAACAAGATTGATATTATTCGGGATCATTTGAAGAAGGCTCAAGATAGACAAAAGTCGTATGCCGATAAACGTAGACGAACGATCGAATTTCAAGAAGGTGACATGGTGATGCTTAAGGTTTAGCCATGGAAAGGTATTATTCAATTTCGAAAACGGGGAAAGTTAGCTCCTCGGTTTATTGGGCCATTTAAGGTTTTAGCTCGTATTGGTGAAGTCGTGTATCGTTTGGAATTACCTGAAGAGCTGGCGGGGATTCATAATACATTTCATGTTTCCCATCTCCGTAAGTATCCTGTGGATGATTCATCTTGGGTGCCATTAGACGAAATTGAGCTAAACAACAAGTTAGAGTATATTAAGGAGTCGATTGCTATACTTGATGAGAAGATCAAAAGGTTGAGACATAAAGAGGTTAGGACTTTTAAAGTTCAATGGCGTCATAGTAAAGGTTCCGAGTTTACTTGGGAGCCCGAAGAATTCGTGTTGGTTTATCTTCCCTCTTGTCATGCGGCATGGATCGCGAGGACGCGCTCCGATTCAAGTGGGGGAGAGTTGTAAGACCCAAATATTTGTAGTGTACATAAGTGTATTTACGATACTTGAAGTGGGGGTTTTGTTGTACATATTTAAATGAAGAAGAAATCTGCCCAGGCCATCCGCGCGCCGCGCCAAATGCTGACAGTTCACTTCTTCCTTTTTTAAATTAGATATTTTGAGGGTTTTTTGGTAATTACACACGGAGCCCAAATTAAAGGCCCTAGATCAGTCTTGGAGCCTCATTTACTCCATTTCCATCTACTTCAACCTTATCACTTAAATTCTAGAGAGAGAGTAAGATCCTAGTATGAGAAAACTCATTTTGGAGAAGAAGAAGAAGGAATCTTACTTAAGCTCAAGTTATAAAGTTGTTCATCTACTTCCTAGCTACATTTTGAGTGTAGTGGTATGCTTTAATCTTAATTTCCTTATTTAATTTGATTAAGGGTTAGGGTTTGGGGTAAATGATGAACTTAAAACCCATTTGTGGGTGAATTGGGTGTTTTGGGTGAAATTGGGTCATGTAGACTCAAAGATGACTAACTAGGGTTTTCAAAGTGTTAGATTGATGTTTATGAACTTAAATTAGTTAGTAAATTGCTAGCACACCTATATATATGTAAGTGGGCGTTGTATGGGTTAGTGGATGACCCGAAATGGGTGTGTTGACCTTAAATTGGTCAAACGGGTCAAAATGGACCTAGGTTAGTTAATGTTTATGATTAATGCATAAACCTTGTGTTGAAATGTGTTTTAAACCTATCTTGGCTAATGTTAGGGTTTTGGTGTGAGTTGACCCAATTTTAGGGTTAAGTGTCCAAATGGGTCAAAATGACCTAGTAATGGTGAGTGTTGTGAGTTTGACCAACTTGAACGAATGATTGATTATATATACTTTGTAATAGGTGCGTTACCTTGAAGTTTCAAGCTTAGCTTATTGATTCACTGAAGGTGTAAGGTGAGTGGAATAATTATATGCGTAGATATATAATGTGTTTATTTGTGTAGCGTGAGATGTGAAGTGTTGATGTGCTAAGACACCACGTTCACGTAACGAGTGAAGTGTCGATGTGTTAAGACGCCACTCGGGATTGAAGCATCGATGTGCTAAGATGCCACTCCAAAAGATTAACGGGTGAAGTGCCGATGTGTTAAGGCGCCACTCGAGGTGAAGTATCGACGTGTTAAGATGCCACCTCAAGTAAAATGAAGAGTGAAGTGTCGAAGTGTTAAGACACCACTCGGGGTGAAGTGTCGACGTGTTAAGACACCACCCAGGGTGAAGTATTGACGTGTTAAGATGTCACCCGTGGGGTTAGTGTACGAAGTGTTAAGTGCACTAATGGTTGTTGTGAACTCCGACGGTCTTTAAATGCCGTTCCCTCGTTCGATTAGTTAACTATGGTTATTGTTGTAGTGTAAGCATATTATATTTGTTCAAGTTAAATATGCTATTGTTATGCTAGCTTGGTTATTGGAGGTTATAGCTTGTATTTATGACGATAAGCTAATTGTGTTTGCTAGCATGTATACGGTATGTGTGTAAGTGTTTGCAAGTAGATATATTATATATGTATGTGTATAATTATTGCATTCACTAAGCTTTGCTTACCCTCTCGTTGTATACCTTTTTATAGGTTCGGTTGTGGACAAGGGTAAGGGCATTATTTTGGATTAGAGATCCCGCTTTGTTGTTGGGGGATGCTTTTTGGATGAGTTAGCTTTTGGAGTTTGACCGAGACTTTGGTAGTTTAACCCCAAACACCATGCTCGTAGTGTCGTTTGGAAATTAAAATAATGTGGTCGAAACTCAAACTTTTGTATGAAACACGTAAAACGGCCGATGTGGGCCCCGCTTTGTAAAACTTATTTTATGTTTGAATCGTGTTAGTTTTACATATTTGAATATGTTGTTAAAAGCGTTTTGTCTAATTATGTCGGGAAGTGGCCGATCTTTTTTGCAAAAATGGAAAAGTTGGACAGACCCATTCTGCGCGCCGTGCGGGGTCATGGCGCGCCGCGCCATTAGCTGAACAGAGAAATTTTTTTTTTTTTGATATTTTAAGCGGGTTCGATTGCGATTTGGTTTGGGTTGTTACATTATGTTTCCTATCTTTGACACTCAAGAAGAAAGTGAGAATGATGGTGTTTCTAAAACTCAAGAAGAGGCACCTAGTGAAGAAGTACCAACTCAAGTTAGAAGGTCAACAAGAGAAAAGAGACAACCAAGACATCTAAGTGACTATGAGGTGAACACAGTCACAACTTGTTTCTTTTCAGGTGGCTTAACTGAAGAACCAACATGTTATGAAGACACTAAAGATTCTTTGGATTGGAGAAAAGAAATGCAAGAGGATATTGATGCATTGAAAAAAGAATGAAACTTGGGAGCTTGTCAAGAAACCGGAAGAATGTAAATCGGTTACTTGCAAATGGGTCTACCGTTTGAAGAAGAACTCAGATGGAACCATTCATAGGTTCAAGGCTCGGCTGGTGGCTCGTGGCTTTTGTCAAAGTTATAGGCTTGATTATGAGGAAACTTTTAGCCCTGTGGCTAAAATGGCAACGGTGAGAACAATAATCTCACTAGCGGCTTACAAAGGGTGGAAATTGTGGCAACTTGATGTGAAGAATGCTTTTCTATATGGAGAGCTTGATCATGAGGTGTTCATGGAACAACCTATTGGGTTCATTTCAAATCAATTTCCAGAATATGTGTGCCGGTTGAAGAAATCTCTTTATGGCTTGAAACAAGCTCCGAGAGCTTGGTATGGTAAGGTTGCACAATACCTTGTCTTTTGTGGTTTTAAGATTTCTGATGCGGATTCTAGTTTGTTTGTAAAGAAAGAATCAGGCTTCCATGTTTTGGTGTTATTATACGTTGATGACATGATTATCACCGGAGGAAACGAGTCAGAAATCTCTCGTTTAAGTAATGATCTTTCGGTTCGTTTTGAAATGAAGAATCTGGGGGAGATTGGATGTTTTCTTGGCTTGGAAGTTGATAAATTAGAAAACGGGTACTTTATCTCTCAAAGGGGTTATGCAAGAAGTCTCTTGGAACGTTTCAACATGGGGGAGTCAAAGCCTATGACTACTCCAATGGAACCAAACCTGAAAATGAAGAAAAATCAAGGAAAAGAGCTCAAGGATGTGAAGTTGTTCCGACAAATGGTTGGAAGTTTGATCTATCTAACCATCACAAGGCCGAAAATTGCTTACTCAGTTGGCATTGTTTCACAATTT
The DNA here is from genome assembly GCF_046630445.1 of Rutidosis leptorrhynchoides. Classification (NCBI taxonomy): domain Eukaryota; kingdom Viridiplantae; phylum Streptophyta; class Magnoliopsida; order Asterales; family Asteraceae; genus Rutidosis; species Rutidosis leptorrhynchoides. Next base: position 353,397,082 of record NC_092339.1, read on the forward strand.
ATGCAATGTCCAACTAATGTTCATCTTGATGCAACAAAAAGGATCCTTCGCTATGTAAAAGGATCAATAGGCCACGGCTTGTGGTATAAGAAGTGTGATAATGTTTTGTTAAATGGTTCCGTTGATGCAGATTGGATGGGAGACCCAAATGATCGCCATTCAACTTCGGGTTACTGTTTTAACATGGGTTCCGCTGTTATTTCATGGTGTAGCAAGAAGCAAGAAGTTGTTGCTTTGTCTAGCACGGAAGCGGAATACATAGCTGCAACAATGGCGGCTCAAGAATGTACTTGGTTAAGAAGATTGATTGGTTACATACTTGAAAAGATAGATTATGTTGTTAAATTGAAATGTGACAACGAAAGTGCAATCAAGCTTGCTTCGAATCCTGTGTTTCATGCCCGTACTAAGCATATAGAAATGAGATATCATTTTATTCGTGAAAAGGTTCTTAGCGGGGAGATCGAGCTAGCAAATGTAAGGACTAATGCTCAAGTAGCCGACATCTTTACTAAAGCTCTAATGAAGGCAAAGTTCATGGAATTTCGAGAGGCGTTGGGGATTGTTGATCGGGAGTTTGCACTAAGGGGGAGTGTTAAAATTAGTGCAAATATGCTCAACTAATTCACTTTGACTCCAAACTAATCCCTTAATTTTCTCATTTATTGTTTTGTTGGACTACTTTCTTTCATGTTGTATGGCTTTAACAAGTGTGGTAGATGTATCTAATCATGTTGTATGTACTTTAATCTTGTATTTAAGCTTGTTAATTGTAAACATTGAATATCAATCCAACACATTCTACTTTCACTTGTTCATTATTTTAGTTTACTAAACTTACATTTCCAGCAAGTTATTTAGTTGTTTTATATTCTTCGTTTGATATGCGCAAAACTGTTGGTTTAAACTAACCATAATTTAAAATAAATGGTCAATTAATATTCATATGCTAGACAAAACAAGTTAGATTTGATGGTAATTAAACTAATCAGTAAGTCTTCTAAAAGATATATGAACAAGATTATATGCATTGTTATTTAAAAGATTCGTGAACAAAACTGAACGAAATAAGATTCTTTTGCTATATAAATTATAGGCATAAAGATTCATATTCATGTATATTGATTATAAATGAAATGACCCGTCCTTATCCACCTGGACTAAGTCATCAACATTTGGTCCCATTGCGATGATCGACTCCAAGTAATGTCCTTAAAATGAACAAATGCACAGCGGAAGACTTAATTCGTACCTGAGAATAAACATGCTTAAAAGTGTCAACCAAAAGGTTGGTGAGTTCATAGGTTTATCATAACAATCATTTCAAAATTTTAATAGACCACAAGATTTCATATTCATAAACATAATACACTCGCAAGTGTATTTAAAGCATTCTAAGTGGTTGAGCACTTGGTAACCATACTTAACTATTAATCAACGTCGCATATTCCCTTTATTATGAAATCTCACTACACTGTACCAAGTGTAGTCACGAAACGAAGTACTGTGCAACCGTTGAATACTGGTCGTCCAGTCCGGTTGGGGTTGTCAGGCCCGATAGATCTATCAACAGGATTCGCGTTTACAATACCCATGTAAATAGTAGTTACCAAGCTACAGGGAAGTATGCCAGTGGTACAACTCAACGTAGAATGTATTTTTAAGTACTTGTGTCTATTTCGTAAACATTTATAAAAGCAGCACATGTATTCTCAGCCCAAAAATATATATTGCAAAAGCAATTAAAAAGGGAGCAAGTGAAACTCACCATACTGTATTTTGTAGTAAAAATACATATAACGACATTGAACAAGTATAGGGTTGGCCTCGGATTCACGAACCTATATCATGTATATATATTAACACGTATAATCGTAATCGAACAAATTATATATATTATTATTAATAATATACTTTTTGTATTATATGTTATACAGATAAATTTTATATTTAATCTATATCTTTTATATAACTAATACTTATCATATTAGATTCTGATATAGTAATTACTCATTATAATATTTTTATGTCATAAATATATATTTTTTTTATATAGAAAACCTTTATTTGGTATATATATATATATATATATATATATATATATATATATATATATATATATATATATATATATATATATAAATATTACTAATTATAATAAAAATCATGATAATTCTAATAATAATATTAATGATAATTTTAATAATAAAATGATAATTTTAACAAAAATATTAATTTAAATAATAATATTAATTTTAATAAAAATGATAAATTTAAAAAATAATGATACTTTTAGTAATAATATTAATGATAAATAAATTAGTAATATCAATAGTACTTATGTCATTAATCATATATTCACAATTTTCGTTATATTTGTATTACATTATTGTCATAATTATATCTATTTTCTTATGTTAAATTTTCATATTATTTTTATCATTTTATTAGTCATAAAGATTAACTTAATAATTCTTACATCTTACTTATATTCATGATGTTATAATTTTAGTAACAACAATAATATTAACAACAAAAATAATAATAATAATAATAAAAATAAATAATAATAAATATAACAAAAATGTTTACTACCTTAAAGGTCCAAAAATAAAGATATCAAATTGCCCAAGCTGTGAATCGAACCCTTGACCTTTTGCTTAATCCCAACACTCTATAACGCTTCTCCATTCTTGTTTTTCTGATTGCATACGAATTTAATATCTATATATCTTGTATATATCTGTTTTCATCATCCTCTTCTAAAACCCAACTAAGATAATTGAACCTTGGCCCAACAGAGTAAGGTTTTGGCCCAAATAAGTAAGCATGATCTCTAGCCCAACTATAAACCCAACAGCAGATGGTTTAAATAATAAAAAAAATCTTGTTGCCGCCAAGGATTGAACACCCGACCCCTCGGTACACAAACACACAACTAGACCACATACGCTAGCCTGTTTATTCTAATTTATATATAATCCAAAATTTTATAACCCATATCTCGTCTGTTTCTTTTTCTTCTTCAAAATATAAAACCCAAACATTAGAAACATATCGATTAGTAGCAGTGATCAAAAGGGTTTTAGTTCATCATCATCGTTACACCACCCCACTGTATCATCACTGCCTAGCTTTATTTTCTTCTTCGTGTAATATATATAGAGAAAAGAATGGAAAGCATAGTAGTAGAAGTATAACGAGGTTGTGTTTGGTTTTGTTGATCAGCGAAAGAAACAGAAAACTCACAGCTGCAATAGCAGTCAATCATCATCATCATTCACGTTAATCTAACTTTAATTGCTACTGTAACAGGGATTAGAAAACAGAAAGAAGGAAGTGAAAAAAGACACGCAGCTGCAGTCGTGGTTTTGGTGGTTTAAATGGGTGATGATCCTCAGTGGTTTGTTATGGTGGTTCGAGAAGAGAGAGAGAAGGTGGTCGATGGATTGAGGGTGGCGTCTGTGGTGGTTGTATTCCTTGATCGAACCCGAAACAAAATAGCAACGTAGCAGTGTTAGCTAATCATGGTTGAAGGTGACAAAGGTCCGGTGGTGGCCGTTTGTGATGATGATGATGTTGGTTTTGTGATTCATATGAAAACAGAAGAAGAAAATAATAATAATAATAATAATAATAATAATAATAATAATAATAATAATAATAATAATAATAATAATAATAATAATAATAATAATAATAATAATAACAATAATAATAAATAAATAAATAAAAAAAAACTAAACCAAAAGATCTCGTCTCAATAAACCTCGGCCCAATAGGATCGTAACATGGCATCCTAACAAGTATAAGTTAAATAAAAAAAATGTGTTTTGAAATTTGCCACTACCGAAGCCTTTAAAAAAAATCGATGGTTCCCACTTCCCACTTGATTGGCCATGTCCACTTGCATAATAAATAAAAAAAACTGGAAAGTTATATCTTCATTTGGGGTTTGCAAGTATAAGGTTTGTCGACAAAAAAAAAATATAATAATAATAAAGGAAACCGCAAAGAAGGTTTATAAATGATTAATATTTGTATGTAACTATATTGTGGTTTCAAAAGGAAAAAAAAATATATAGGATGATGGTGGTTAGTCGTGGTTGTTTGAGAGGGTGGTAGATGATGGTTTTTGTGGTGGTGTAAAGTGGTGGTTTAAGATGATCATGGTGGTGACTTGGTAATCATCACGAGTTAAGTGGTTTTATTTATGCAATGCATAAGTAAATATATACTACTTATGATCTTATTTGAGAGGAAAGAAACACAAATAGTAATCGAATATTAATAATAATATAATAATATTTATAATATAAAAATGTGTGGATATGTAACTAGCAGCCATCTCTTTTGTTTATATGTACAGACACTTTTTCACGGAAGATGTATCGTGTCCATTGCTAAACAGTTGCGGATATAAGTTCTCCGAAAATTTCCAAATTTTTAGCTCAAGTATGTTTAATTATTTCACTCATTAACTGTTTAAAACCTGATCAAAAATGTTCCATAATTATTTCTTTTCTGTTTCAATTTATATGTACGGAGTACTAATATTTAAACTTAAAAAGGTAAAAATATTTTTAACAACTCTAAAGTCTTCGTAATCAATTTACAGTTCAACTTTTATTTTAATCCTTCATGAACATGTATTACATCTTTATTAAAACTAGCGAAACGTCAACCGAGTGTCACTGACGTTTTCAAATTAGGCTCGAAATCCTTTATTCTTAATATATTCTCTTTCTATATATAAACAGTAGTAAACAAATATATTATATATTTTTAAACAAATAGATTTAATATAACTTTATATATTTACAAGTAATATTTATTTACTTAATTATATATATATATATATATATATATATATATATATATATATATATATATATATATATAGTTCTCATCACATTGCATATTATTTTACATATTTAATTTTAACAATTTAATCATATATTATTCCAAATAATAATTAAAATATATATTTTTCAAATATACATGTATCTATTTAAAAATTAGTTGTTCGTGAATCGTCGAGAATAGTCAAAGGTCAAATGAATATATGAAACACTTCAAAATTTTTGAGACTCAATCTAACAGATTTCTCTTATTGTGTCAAGAATATTAAATCATATCGAGAGTTTCGTTTAAAATTAGTCGGAATTTTCCGGGTCGTGACAGTACCTACCCGTTAAAGAAATTTCGTCCCCGAAATTTGAGTGAGGTCGTCATGGCTGACAATAAAAATGTTTTCATGACGAATATGAGTTGATAAATAAAGTTTTATCATTATTGATTAATATAGATAAAACGATTCGATTATGTGAAGCGTACGAGTGAAGCTGTCACAAAAGATTGAGATAGAGATTTAACTTTTGACGTAGTCACGGTTGATTTCCGAAATTCAAGGAATTTAAGGAAATCTTCTAATTAAAAGTAAATGTAATAGCATGATTTATTAGCAGACTGTTGGAATTACGGAAGAATAGAAATATCAAAGAAATATTTCCGTGATATGCTTAGTAATTAAGTAGAATGAAAGAGTCATGTAACATGACACATGATGAGGATAAGGTCTGTGAATCATCATCACATTACATTAGAAATCTAGCATGACTTACTGTAATATAACCACGTTGGCCTTACGTCATTATATTATACTAACTCATGCTTCAATTCCCTACACTTCTCCAAAAACATTCATAATTAATACTTAGATTTTACTGAAGTTTCCAATATAATAGAATACAGAAAACACGAAGAGGTAGATAATTTCGGACAGGAATATTTATGAAAATATCCTCAAAAATATCGAAGATATTTATGATAATATTTTGGAATTTTCTAAGTTCGGAGATTGATGAAGAAGATTTTTCCGCAAGATTTTAACATGAATTCGGAGCAAGATATTCTCTAAAGATTTCGACGGATCCAGTATTACCTGGATTCTTTGAATATAGGGTTTGGTCCTTGTCTTTGTCATTGGTCTCCTTCACGGTTTACTCAATTCGAACGAAAATCGAATTTGATTTGCTGGAGCTGTGATAAAATTGGCTAATTTGGAGAGAGATTGCAATGTTATTTTCGGTAATAACAATGCCAAAAGAGCTAGCACAGATACGTGTTAAACGTTTACTCAGTTTCCGAGAGTTTTTCAGGTACATGACTATATGCATAAATCTTTTCTTCCGTAGATGAAGTGCGGCTGGTTCATCCTCTCGATCGAGGTGTTTTCAAGAATTTTGAAGAGTTTGAACGCAGATTGTAATTCGTCAAAATTACAAATGAGGTTTAAGATGAAATCAAGTGGCAAACTTGAAGAGTTGTTTAGTTTCATATGTTATAATCAATATTTTAATTCATTTTAATTGTCCAATGTTATTAGTCTATAGTTAACAGTCCAACAATTCATATATAGTTTAATATATAATATTCGAATTAATTAATACGTATCGTGACCCGTGTACCGGTCTCAGTATTGATCACAACTCAAACTATAAATATATTTTGAAATCAACCTCAACCCTGTATAGCTAACTTCGTCATTTGCATATAGAGTGTCTATGGTTGTTCCAAGATAGATACATAGATGGGTCAATATGATATGTCGAAACCTTGTATACGTGTCCCGTTATTCAAAGTGCGTAAAATAAATACAGAAATTAAATAACGATAAATTAAATTACGATAAATAAAATGTAATACGGAATTAACAGTTAGCTGGGAACAGTTAGCTAGGATTTTGTCAGCGTGAATTCTTAACAAATTCATCGTAGTTAATTTGTTTGTTTCTAACAAATTTTATTTTGTCCAAAGTTTCTTCAGTATGCCACTTGTTGGATTCTGATAAGTCAAAATCCAAATATGAAATTGAATAAAAATGGTTATTCTGTGGTGTACATATTCATATATCAGTGAATGTAAACAGGGTAATAGATGATCATTGAATTAGATTTGAAGAATGTACAGTGTAACTTATTAATGTGAAATCTAAATATTCCTCGGGATTTACCTACCCGTTAAAATATTTTCACCATTAACAGTTTGTACAAAAGAATTTTTTTTTTTAATTACAATCTTTATGAAAATATATATACATATATATTTTTCTTCAGATGTAATCATGGATTTAATGAGTCAATAAGATATTAAACTCATTTGATTTACCGTTAGAAATAGAATACATAATCTCTAAAACTTTAGAAATTACATAATCGCCATGTCGAACGAAGATAATCGATGTAGAACGATATGTAGAACGAAGATAAAGTAGATAGAACGATACGTAGAATGATGATTATGCTCTAGGTACAGAATGAGATGTTGAGGCATGTGATGTTGAAGCTTGGGTTGTTGGTGGTACTGGTGTCGATGTTGGTGGTGCTGTTGGTGCCGGTGATGTTGCTGAAGCTGGTAGGTTTTGCACCATATTTTCCAAAGATACCACTCGAGCGCGAAGTTCGTAGACTTCTTCTATTACTCCGGGATGATTGTCGGTCGTAACGAGCGGATGAATAAGGTTTAAAATTTTAGATAGAAGATAATCGTGACGAGCTACCCTGGAGATGAGGCTAAAAATGGTGTTTCGGATAGGTTTGATGGTAAGTGCTTCAGGTTCTTCACCGAGGGTGCAGGTTGGTGGGTGAAAAGGATCGCCTTCTTCTTGTCTCCATTGGTTAAGTTGACTACGAACTCAGCCCCAATTCATCCAGAATTTATGATGGCTGATTGGTTGATTCATTCTGATGACGGTTGTAAGACCCGAATATTTATTTTGTATACTTGTTTATTAAAGGCATATGAGATCGGGCTTCGTTGAATATTTATATATATTAAAATTGGAAAAGAGCTGAATCTGTCAATCTGCGCGCCGCGCAAAGCGGCCGCGCGCCGCGCAAACACGCTGACAGAACCTATCTTGTTTTATTTATTTTAAATGAAGGGTATTTGGGTAATTTCACATGGGGCCGGATTTGTGGGCATTATCAGTTGGTTTAGATCCAACTTTGGATCATTTCACATCCATTCATCATCCTCATCCATTCTTAGAGAGAGAGAGAGAGAGGTCCAGAGAGAGATTTGAGGTTTTGGGGAAGAAGAAGCTCGAATCGATCAAAGTCTCGGGTTTTAAAGTTGTTCCTTTCGTTCTCGGCTACGCGGTGATAGTATTGGTAAGCTCAAACTCCGAATTTCATTTATTTAATTTGATATTCAAGTTAGGGTTTTGAGTTAATTTGTTGTAATACCCTTTTAGGTGATGAAATGGGTTTAGTGATGCTAGTAATCGGGTTTATTGTTAATTGTTGGTGGATTTTGGGTTGGTGAACAATTGGCCATGTTTAGAACTTGAAATTTAGTTTAATCACTTTAGTTAGCGATTATGGAAGTATTGGAACCCATTGGAGGTTGTTTGGTTGACTAACTTTGACTTTGGGTCAAATTAGGGTTTGGTGGTGATTATGACCCATTTGGCGATTTAATGAGGTTTGTAAACTTAAAATGGATTAAGTTGAAGTATTAAACCAAGTTAAATGTGTTTTGGTGTCAAAACTTGTAAAGGATGAGATTTTGACCTTTATGGGTCAAAATTAGGGTTTAAGTGTCAAAATGGGTATGACACGTGTTTGGCACTTGTGTTCGGATTTAATGGATGTATTAGGACCATTCTCACTCGTGTTAGTGATTATTGATTAGTTTTGGGCGCGGTTTGTACTTGGAAGTGCATTTGGGTCGAATTTGCACTAAGGGTCGAATTGGGTGGTTTATAAATCCATCCTAATTGTATTATTGTAATTGTGATAATGGAATAGGTATCTTCCATTGGCAAGTTGCGGATTCACTTGGAAGCTTCTTCAAGACTTCAAGGTGAGTGATAATATCCTATATGCATATGTATGTGTAGGATGGGTGCGGGTCGGGTGAAGTGATTCTCGGTTATAGAGCTCACTTCACATATAGGTGGATTTGAAGGACTTGTGTATGAGTCCAATTGGCACGTTTGTGCGTCTTGGTTGACCATCTTTGGCGAAGTACACGTTTGTGTGCACGTTATCACACTTGGTTGTGATTTGGTTGTTATAACCCTAATGGCGAAGGGTTGATATGGTTGTGTGGTGGATTTTATAATCCTGTGACCGTGGGTTTTAGTATTGTGAAATGAATCTCGGGTAGTGCGGATTCATGGTGACTCGGGTTGTTCGGTCACCTTATTGGAGGAAATGAATCTCGGGTAGTGCGGATTCATGTTGACTCGGGTTGTTCGGTCACCTTATTGGAGGAAATGAATCTCGGGTAGTGCGGATTCATGGTGACTCGGGTTGTTCGGTCACCTTATTGGAGGTAATGAATCTCGGGTAGTGCGGATTCATGATGACTCAGGTTGTTCGGTCATCTTATGGTTGAGAAGTGAATTTCGGGTTGTGCGAATTCACAAGGCTCGGGTTGTTCGGCCAATGTTCGTGTGTTTGAGGTTAAGGGGTTAACCTTGTTCGTTTATATTGTTATATATATATTAATGTGTTGTTGTGTTGTAGCTAACCCTCCGGGTGTAGCTATTTGGCGATGTTTACTTTGTCGTTGATGGACTATCTTTTGTGTTGTATCTTTAGCTCGTTGCTTAGATCGTACGGTATGCTTAGTGTAGATGCTTTATACTTGGATGCTTCGGTATGCGGTATTTGTTTTGTGTGGCGTATTCATTTTATACATATATATGTATGTAGTATATTATCATTCACTAAGCGTTAGCTTACCCTCTCGTTGTTGACTCTTTTTATAGATCGCATGCGGGTATGGTGGCTCGGGTAAGCGCGAGGACTAGAAGACGTGCATAGTTGCTTTAGTGACTTGCTTTTGGATCATTTAGGATTGGGTAGCGTATCCCCAATCGCCATGCTCGGCTTTGTATTGTATTAAAGTCTTTTGGTCAAATATTGTATTTCGGTACTTAAGGTGGTAAAATGGGTCGATGTGGGACCCGCCTCGTAAACTTAATTTTATTAGTTAAACGTGCTAGTTTTATATATATGAATTTATGGTTAAAAGCGTTTTGGCTAAAAATGTCGGGAACTAGTCAAACATTTTCGTTAAATTGACTTCCGGGGACAGCGGGCTGTCCAGGTGGTTTGGCGCGCCGCGCACCCACCTGGCGCGCCGCGCAAATGAACTGCACCAGAAAATTTTTTTTATGTTGTGAAATTTAACGGGAATTTTCGTGGTTTGGTTTGGGTTGTTACAACGGTGCTTCCGGAGCTTAGGTGAATATCCATGTCGGAATAGCTGTCGGAATAACTATCGGAATAGCTATCGGAATCTGAGGGACTCGAACTGGTTGAGGGATTCATCTCGTACGATCAGATGAAGGATTTTTTTATAAGAAATAGATTATAGGATGTAGATTAGTACCCTGCAATACATAATTTACGTATGCATATATAATACTAAAATCCCATAAGTTACGGAGGAATCTACGGAATCTGTCAGGCAAAGGTAACAATAACAGATACGCTAAGATATGAATTAGCAGATACGCTAAGATATGAATTTTGTCTATACACTATTCATGCAATCATTGCAGTATGATGTGTCTAGACTAAAAATGATAAGTAGGAAATTTTTCGACAAAAATGATAAGCAAAACTTTTGACATGCAGACACGGTCGAAGTCCAGGCTCACTTAATGCATCCTAATAACTATCAGTTAGATACACTAATGCAAGACCTGATTCGCTAGGACCAACGCTCTGATACCACCTGAAACGACCCGTCCTTATCCACCTGGACGAAGTCATCAACATTTGGTCCCATTGCGATGATCGACTCCAAGTAATGTCCTTAAAATGAACAAATGCACAGCGGAAGACTTAATTCGTACCTGAGAATAAACATGCTTAAAAGTGTCAACCAAAAGGTTGGTGAGTTCATAGGTCTATCATAACAATCATTTCAATATTTTAATAGACCACAAGATTTCATATTCATAAACATAATACACTCGCAAGTGTATTTAAAGCATTCTAAGTGGTTGAGCACTTGGTAACCATACTTAACTATTAATCAACGTCGCATATTCCCTTTATTATGAAATCTCACTACACTGTACCAAGTGTAGTCACGAAACGAAGTACTGTGCAACCGTTGAATACTGGTCGTCCAGTTCGGTTGGGGTTGTCAGGCCCGATAGATCTATCAACAGGATTCGCGTTTACAATACCCATGTAAATAGTAGTTACCAAACTACAGGGAAGTATGCCAGTGGTACAACTCAACGTAGAATGTATTTTTAAGTACTTGTGTCTATTTCGTAAATATTTATAAAAGCAGCACATGTATTCTCAGCCCAAAAATATATATTGCAAAAGCAATTAAAAAGGGAGCAAGTGAAACTCACCATACTGTATTTTGTAGTAAAAATACATATAATGACATTGAACAAGTATAGGGTTGGCCTCGGATTCACGAACCTATATCATGTATATATATATTAACACGTATAATCGTAATCGAACAAATTATATATATTATTATTAATAATATACTTTTTGTATTATATGTTATACAAATAAATTTTATATTTAATCTATATCTTTTATATAACTAATACTTATCATATTAGATTCTGATATAGTAATTACTCATTATAATATTTTTATGTCATAAATATATATTTTTTTTATATAGAAAACCTTTATTTGGTATATATAGATATATATATATATATATATATATAATAAAAATCATGATAATTCTAATAATAATATTAATGATAATTTTAACAAAAATATTAATTTCAATAATAATATTAATTTTAATAAAAATGATAAATTTAAAAAATAATGATACTTTTAGTAATAATATTAATGATAAATAAATTAGTAATATCAATAGTACTTATGTCATTAATCATATATTCACAATTTTCGTTATATTTGTATTACGTTATTGTCATAATTATATCTATTTTCTTATGTTAAATTTTCATATTATTTTTATCATTTTATTAGTCATAAACATTAACTTAATTGTAACATCCCGCGTTTTCCGTTAAATTTATTTTTAACACCGTCTTTTTCTTTTAAATAATACCTTTCGTTATTTAAATTCGTAGTTTCCGTTGACTAACGTTCATAATAATTCCGTCATTTAATTATAACATCTCTCGTTAACTTGCGTTTTAAAAATATTCGATCGGTTAAATCCCGCACCCGCTTTGAAACTCGAGGGACCGGAGTTGCCAAATGTAACGACCCGGAAATTTCCGACCAAATTTAAACTATAATCTTTATATGTTTCCGACACGATAAACAAAAATTGTAATGTTGAGTCTAGAAAGTTTGAAATCTATATTCGGATAATCAATTACCCTTTGACCATGCTCAACGATTCACGGACCTTTAACTACAAACACAATGGTAGGTATGGATAATTATATGTGTAAATAGTTATACCTAATGAATTAAATATATTAACAAATTATATTGTGATTTAGTTATTATAAAAATTAATTTAAAACTAAAACTTGTTATTTTGAATGCATAGAGTATATTAAATATAAAGTAGTTCGAATATAATAGATCAACGATAGCAAAATATAAAACGTATAGTATTATATTATGAGTTTATTTATTCAAAATATATCTAATTAATATATTTTGATATAATAGCTTGAGTTTACACATAATTAATATACATAATTATTACTACAGGTATACTGTTAAAATATATAAATATTATATAAACGTAAACATTAAATGATATATCTTTATTATTACTAGTATTATGAATATTATTATTTCTAAAAATCTAATACATGGATATATATATATATGAAAGTTTGATATGAACAAGTTGTATATTATAATAACTATTATTCATATTACCGTTATCATTAATAACATCAACAATATATTAAGTAGCGTAATTATTAGCATTATTATTATCATTATCCTTAATAAATTTATTAATATTAGATTATGGTTATTTTTATTTTTATTTTATTATTATTGATTCCTTTTTATCATTATATGTAAAATATTAAAAGTATTAATATAATTAATACATTTGTGAATTTGTTTTTTTACAGATATATAGTTATAAATAAAAAAAAAATATATATATATAAATAAATATAAACTCAAATATATATACATGGGATTCGTTCTAGCTATCATTATCAGTTTAATATTTTCTTTTTCAAACATTATCTGTTTTCTCGTGAGCATCTGTCGCATGGATTTGTTTTTTTTCAACATAAAAACAACACTGGTTTAATCATTATAATTGGGGAGAGAATAGAAGTCAAGAACCTGGACAATACCTCTGTTCTTATCAAAATGAGCCAAAATCTGAAATCGAGCTGTGTATAAAAATCCTTTAATGCCGTTTTGTTACAAATCTTTTATTTAATCTTTCTGTAAAGTTTTAAAATCTAATTCCATCAATCGAGTTCTAATTTCTGGGTCAAACCTTCAAGAACAAAAAGTCAAATATTGTATCCATCGTGAAATTTGAATTTGTGTTTCTGTTTACAGTTAAATTGATATTTGAGAAAGATTCTAGGAACGATTTAAAAGGTATTTCGTGTTATAGTCATTTACTAAAACGTTTTAGAAGTTGAATTTGGTTTCGGACTTCATATACGATGTATATGACTGTTACAGCAACTCGATTTTTGATTATTTAGCCAAATTATTTCAAGCACGAGTTCTAAACTGTTTCGGTGTATTGTAATGTTTCTGAAAAACCACAATTAAGAAGTATGTAATAAGGTTTGACCTCTGGTTAATCTGGAAGTAAGGGAAGAAGATGAGACAGGAGAGTAAAGATTTAATAGATATAAAACGGGTATATAATCAGAAAGACATGGACGGACGAGTGGTATTGATTGTTAGCAGGATAGCAGGTGTCCTGGGTTCGATCTCAACTAGTGACAGATTTTTTTTAGAAACCAATTTTGAGGTAGATTCCATTTCCATGATTGTTATTATTATTATTATTATTATTATTATTATTAAAAGTTAACATTAAAAATTAAAATTATTATTATTAGGAAGGTTATTATTTTTATTAATATCTATATTAATATTATTATGAGTAATGACCTTTTACTTATTATTATAATTATTATTAGTACTAAAATTATTATGTATTATCATAACCATTATCAATATCATTATTATTATTTTCATTAATAAGACTTTATATAATTTTATTTATGTTATCATAATATTATCAAAGTTATTATTTTCTTCATCACTATTAAGATTATTATTACTAATTTACTAGATAAATATTATATATACAAGAAAAATATATTTATTACATATAAAATAATTATAGTGTTGTTTTTGTAGTAAATACTAATTATTTATCAAAAGTATATAAAATATGTATAGACAATTAAGTTATTAATGAAACATATAAGTTACTAAAATAATAATTAATGAATAAATTATTTGGTTACAATTACAGATGTTAATAAATATATAAATGATATAGGTTCGTGAATCCGAGGCCAACCTTATATGTGTTCAATGACGTTATGTGTATTTTTACTACAAAATACATTAGGTGAGTATATAGTCCCACTTTTAAACTCTAAATATTTCGGGATGAGAATACATGTATTTTATGTTTTACGTTATGGACACAAGTAACTGAAAAATATATTCTACGTTGAGTTGTACCACTGGCATACTTCCCTGTAGCTTGGTAACTAATATTTACAGCGGTATTGTAAACGCGAATCCTGTTGATAGATCTATCGGGCCTGACAACCCCAACCGGACTGGACGACCAGTATTCAACGGTTGCACAGTACTTCGTTTTGTGACTACACTTGGTACGGTGTAGTAAGATTTCATATTAAAGGGAATATGCGACGTGAAAATGTTAAGTATGGTTACCAAGTGCTCAACCACTTAGAATATTTTTATTAAAATGTTTATATATGAAATCTTGTGGTCCATTGTTATAACGCTGCTAGCATCAAACTTATATATCTCACCAACTTTATGTTGACATTTTAAAGCATGTTATTCTCAGGTACGAATTAAGTCTTCCGCTGTGCATTTGCTCGTGTTAAGAACATTATTTGGAGTCGATCATCGCAATGGAACCAACTGTTGAAGCCTCCGTCCGGATGGATTAGTTCGGGTTACTACAGTTGGTATCAGAGCGTTGGTCTTAGCGAACCAGGCCTTGCATTAGTGTGTCTAACTGGTAGTTGTTAGGATGCATTAGTGAGTCTGGACTTTGACCGTGCCTGCATGTCAAAAGTTTTGCTTATCATTTCTAGTCGTAAATTATTTGCTTATTATCCTTAGGGAATTGCCTGCTTATCATTCATAAGTCTAGACACGTCTTACTGCATTTAGTGCATCGATAGTGTATAGACAAAATTCATATCTTAGCATATCTGTTACTTTGGACTTTAGTTGACATCTTTTCAAAGATTTTCCGTAATTTACGGGATTTTGGTATTATATATACATATGTAAAGTATGTATAGAAGAATATCAAATCTAACTTCTATAATCATTTCATACCAAAAATTCATTTTCCGATTATACAAGATGGATTCCGCATCTAGTTCGAATTCCTCAGATTATGACAGCTATGTCGATATGGATTTTCATTCAAGCTCCGAAGGCAGCATTACCGGAATGGATCAACCAATCTCCCATCATCTATTCTGGATGAATTGGGGGTGGGTTCGTAATATACTAAGTCACTGGAGACATGAAGAGGGTGATCCCTTCCATCCACCAAATTGCCCTCTTGGCGATGAACCTGAAGCACTTACCGGTGAACCTGTTCGAGAAACCATTTTCTCTCTCATTTCTAGAGTATCTCGTCACGATTATATACTATCCCATATTTCAGATCTTGTTCATTCGCTCACTCCAACCACCAATCATCCCGGTGTACTAGCAGAGGTTAACGAACTTCGCGCTCGCGTGACGGCTTTGGAAAAATATGGTGCGAAGGTTACAAACACCAGCAGCAGCACCAGCAGCATAATCCGTACCACCATCATCAACACCGACAGTACCCATATCACCCTCAACCACAACCGCGTCGTAAACCTCAACATCACAATTTGTACCTCGGATATCAACATCACACACCTCAATATCCCTATCTGTACTTCGAGTATGATCTTCGTTTTACATATCATTCTATATCGATTATCTTCGCTTTACTTATCGTTCTATCTCATTTATCTTCGTTCGACATGGTAATTATGTAATCTTTAATGTTTTAGAAATCATGTAATCAAGTATTAACGATAAATCAAAAAAAAAAAAAAAAAGTTTAATATCTTATTGACTCATTAGATCCATGATTACATCTGAAGAAAATATATATGCAAGTATATTTTCATAAAGATTGTAATTAAAATTCTTTTGTACAAACTGTTAATGGTGAAAATATTTTAACGGGTAGGTAATACCCGAGGAATATTTAGATTTCACATTAATCAGCTACACGGTACATTCTTCGACTCTGATTCAACAGTCAGTCACTATCCTACTTGTATCCATAGATATACGTATCCGTTCACCACAGAATCCATTTTCGTTCAATTTCATATTTGGATTTTGACCTATCAGAATCCAACAAGTGGCATAATGAAGAAAACATTGGACAAAATAAAATTTGTTAGAAACAAACGAATTAACTAATTGAAATTTTGTTAAGAATCTACGCTAACTGTTCCAGCTAACTGTTCCTAGCTAACTAATTACATTTTATTTATCGCAATTTAATTATCGCAATTTTATTTATCGTCATTTAATTTCTGTTATTTACTTTACGCATTTAATTTATCGTCATTTAATTTCTGTTATTTATTTTACGCCCTTTAAATATCGGGACACGTATACAAGGTTTTGACATATCATATCGACGCATCTGTATATATTATTTGGAATAACCATAGACACTCTATATGCAGTAATGCGGGAGTTAGCTATACAGGGTTGAGGTTGATTCTCAAATAATATATATACTTTGAGTTGTGATCGACACTGAGACCGGTACACGGGTCACGATACGTATTAATTAATTCGAATATTATATATTAAATTATATATGAATATATTGGACTAGTGGACAACTAGACTATTGGACTGCTAACTTTGGACAATTAAAATGAATTAAAATATTGATTATAACATATGAAACTAAACAATTTTTCAAGTTTGCCACTTGATTTCATCCTAAACCTCATTTGTATCTCGACGTTTACAATCCGCGTACAAACCTATCAGGATTCTTGAAAATACCTCAATAGAGAAGTTGAACCGACCGCACTTCATCTACAGAAGAAAAGATCTATACACATGAAAAACTCTTGAACCCAAAGTCATAGTTTAACACGTACCGCGACGAATTCTTTAGCATTTATTAGCAAAAACAACCTTACGATTCCTTTTCAAAGTAGCCAATTTTGTCACAGCTTCAGCAGAACAACTTCGACCTTTCATTCGAATAAGTCTTATTATAACTTTGATATATACGATTGGTTTTCCTCATCGTTACCGGGGAACCTTTCATACTCCGCCATGTTATCATCAGCATTTAATTATCTAAAAACACAATTCGCCCAAAAACACCTCGGATTGATAATCGACGATTCAGATATGACTGCATTAAATGCAGAGGAAACAGTAAAATTTTAGATGGCCTAAATGGCCAAAAGTTTGATGATAAATAAGGGAATGTTAGGAACGCTCGATAGAAAATTTAGTGCTGAAAAATGGATTGGGCTAACCGTGAAGGAAACAAAGAACAAATACAAGGAATGAACCTGCCTTCAAATAATGCAAATGATTCAGTGTCTGTTGAAACCGTCAGTATGAACCCTACTTCTTATTCTAAACTTTTTCAGATGATATTATTCATCATCATCTTATCTTAGATATTATAAGATATCTTCATATTCTCCACTATACATATTCTCCATATTTCTAAAGATATTTTCACAACTATTTCCATCTGCAATCATCTATCTCCCCGTAATATCTGCGTTACAACATAAAAGAAACTGTGTTAGTTTCTAAATTCTAAAATCTTCAAGTTTAAAATATGAATGTTTTGAAGCAGTGTTGGGAACTGATGCGTGAATTAGTATAATATAATGAAACTTGATCAACTTCATTATATTACAGTAAGTCATGTTGCGTTTCTAATGGAATGTGATGATTCACAGTACTATCATCATGTGCCATGTTACACGGCTTTTACAATCTATCTAATCTCTAAACATATCAAGAAAATATTCTCTTGATGATTCGGCCTTTTTCCAGGATATTCTGGTAATTTGACAAATCAAAAATCGTGCCATTACCAATTCTCTCTTAGGACATTAACTATATTCATTTCGAATTTCATACCTACGAATTTCGGACCATTACAAAAGATGCTTAGTTGAAAAGGAGGAAAAGAAAAAGAATGAAGCTCCGAAATAGAAATTGGAGTATAAATCGCAGTAAATGGAAGAGAGTATTAACTGTGAATGATAATGATTATAGAAAACAAAAGCAAGGACATCGAAGTATAAGGGAAGATATAAAACCCAATAATCACCCAGAAACTACAAACCGTGTATATCAATACGTATTGCGACGTAAAGACACGGGAGAATAAGAAACATTATAATTCCAAGAAAATCATAAAAGTAAATAGATTCTTCTGGCGGCAAATGAAAAAGAAGAATGAAAGATATGAAGGTTAGAAGTATAATAAGAATCAGGATTGGATGGAACATATTAAGAATGAGTAGAGGAAGAAAGAATAAAAGGTGTGAAAAATAAGGAAAACGAAGGGGTGGATTTATAATGAAATATCCGACAGAGAAATCGAAACAGATTGCCGCATTAAATCAAAGAAGATCCTGATCGCCGAAAAATCAAATCTTATTTCGTAAGATTTTCCCTAAATCCCTTAAATCCCGGAAATCAATCGTAACTACGTCATCGGTTGAAACATATATATTTATTTACTCATTTCACTCTTTTGTGATAGCTTCGCTCGAACGCTTCACATGATCGAAATGTTTTATCTATATCTATCAATAATGATAAAACTCCGTTATTACCTCATATTCGTCATGAAAAAAAAAAATTCCTATTATTATTTATGACAACCTTTACCAAATTTCGGGGACGAAATTTCTTTAACGGGTGGGTACTGTAACGACCCGGAAATTTCCGACCAAATTTAAACTATAATCTTTATATGTTTCCGACACGATAAACAAAAATTGTAATGTTGAGTCTAGAAAGTTTGAAATCTATATTCGGATAATCAATTACCCTTTGACCATGCTCAACGATTCACGGACCTTTAACTACAAACACAATGGTAGGTATGGATAATTATATGTGTAAATAGTTATACCTAATGAATTAAATATATTAACAAATTATATTGTGATTTAGTTATTATAAAAATTAATTTAAAACTAAAACTTGTTATTTTGAATGCATAGAGTATATTAAATATAAAGTAGTTCGAATATAATAGATCAACGATAGCAAAATATAAAACGTATAGTATTATATTATGAGTTTATTTATTCAAAATATATCTAATTAATATATTTTGATATAATAGCTTGAGTTTACACATAATTAATATACATAATTATTACTACAGGTATACTGTTAAAATATATAAATATTATATAAACGTAAACATTAAATGATATATCTTTATTATTACTAGTATTATGAATATTATTATTTCTAAAAATCTAATACATGGATATATATATATATGAAAGTTTGATATGAACAAGTTGTATATTATAATAACTATTATTCATATTACCGTTATCATTAATAACATCAACAATATATTAAGTAGCGTAATTATTAGCATTATTATTATCATTATCCTTAATAAATTTATTAATATTAGATTATGGTTATTTTTATTTTTATTTTATTATTATTGATTCCTTTTTATCATTATATGTAAAATATTAAAAGTATTAATATAATTAATACATTTGTGAATTTGTTTTTTTACAGATATATAGTTATAAATAAAAAAAATATATATATATATAAATAAATATAAACTCAAATATATATACATGGGATTCGTTCTAGCTATCATTATCAGTTTAATATTTTCTTTTTCAAACATTATCTGTTTTCTCGTGAGCATCTGTCGCATGGATTTGTTTTTTTTCAACATAAAAACAACACTGGTTTAATCATTATAATTGGGGAGAGAATAGAAGTCAAGAACCTGGACAATACCTCTGTTCTTATCAAAATGAGCCAAAATCTGAAATCGAGCTGTGTATAAAAATCCTTTAATGCCGTTTTGTTACAAATCTTTTATTTAATCTTTCTGTAAAGTTTTAAAATCTAATTCCATCAATCGAGTTCTAATTTCTGGGTCAAACCTTCAAGAACAAAAAGTCAAATATTGTATCCATCGTGAAATTTGAATTTGTGTTTCTGTTTACAGTTAAATTGATATTTGAGAAAGATTCTAGGAACGATTTAAAAGGTATTTCGTGTTATAGTCATTTACTAAAACGTTTTAGAAGTTGAATTTGGTTTCGGACTTCATATACGATGTATATGACTGTTACAGCAACTCGATTTTTGATTATTTAGCCAAATTATTTCAAGCACGAGTTCTAAACTGTTTCGGTGTATTGTAATGTTTCTGAAAAACCACAATTAAGAAGTATGTAATAAGGTTTGACCTCTGGTTAATCTGGAAGTAAGGGAAGAAGATGAGACAGGAGAGTAAAGATTTAATAGATATAAAACGGGTATATAATCAGAAAGACATGGACGGACGAGTGGTATTGATTGTTAGCAGGATAGCAGGTGTCCTGGGTTCGATCTCAACTAGTGACAGATTTTTTTTAGAAACCAATTTTGAGGTAGATTCCATTTCCATGATTGTTATTATTATTATTATTATTATTATTATTATTAAAAGTTAACATTAAAAATTAAAATTATTATTATTAGGAAGGTTATTATTTTTATTAATATCTATATTAATATTATTATGAGTAATGACCTTTTACTTATTATTATAATTATTATTAGTACTAAAATTATTATGTATTATCATAACCATTATCAATATCATTATTATTATTTTCATTAATAAGACTTTATATAATTTTATTTATGTTATCATAATATTATCAAAGTTATTATTTTCTTCATCACTATTAAGATTATTATTACTAATTTACTAGATAAATATTATATATACAAGAAAAATATATTTATTACATATAAAATAATTATAGTGTTGTTTTTGTAGTAAATACTAATTATTTATCAAAAGTATATAAAATATGTATAGACAATTAAGTTATTAATGAAACATATAAGTTACTAAAATAATAATTAATGAATAAATTATTTGGTTACAATTACAGATGTTAATAAATATATAAATGATATAGGTTCGTGAATCCGAGGCCAACCTTATATGTGTTCAATGACGTTATGTGTATTTTTACTACAAAATACATTAGGTGAGTATATAGTCCCACTTTTAAACTCTAAATATTTCGGGATGAGAATACATGTATTTTATGTTTTACGTTATGGACACAAGTAACTGAAAAATATATTCTACGTTGAGTTGTACCACTGGCATACTTCCCTGTAGCTTGGTAACTAATATTTACAGCGGTATTGTAAACGCGAATCCTGTTGATAGATCTATCGGGCCTGACAACCCCAACCGGACTGGACGACCAGTATTCAACGGTTGCACAGTACTTCGTTTTGTGACTACACTTGGTACGGTGTAGTAAGATTTCATATTAAAGGGAATATGCGACGTGAAAATGTTAAGTATGGTTACCAAGTGCTCAACCACTTAGAATATTTTTATTAAAATGTTTATATATGAAATCTTGTGGTCCATTGTTATAACGCTGCTAGCATCAAACTTATATATCTCACCAACTTTATGTTGACATTTTAAAGCATGTTATTCTCAGGTACGAATTAAGTCTTCCGCTGTGCATTTGCTCGTGTTAAGAACATTATTTGGAGTCGATCATCGCAATGGAACCAACTGTTGAAGCCTCCGTCCGGATGGATTAGTTCGGGTTACTACACCAAATGGGCAAACTAGTTGACTAGGTCAACTAGTCAACCCATTTCATCCATTCCATCATCTCCCTCATCCCTTTTCTCTCCATCTCAAGAACACACACACAAACCCATTCCATTCATTCATCATCTAAATTCAATCTTGGAAGCTCACAACAAATCCGATTACATATTTGGAATCCTCTCTTCATCCTCTACAATTTGATACCAACTTCATCTCGTTTGGGTAACATTTCTAAAACTCTAGATTTCTCTAAATTCGTGTTTTTGATTTGAAATGGTGTTAGTTAGTGTCTATGGCTCGAGTCTAACATGAATATATGTTTGGTTTGCTCGATTTGTTGTTTTTGGAGTAACTAGCATGAACTTGAAATGGGTGTGCTTAATCCTTGATTTTGGGATGAGTTAATGTTGTTAGATTGTTAAAGTGCATGTTTTAATTGTGTTACTAGTATCACTAGCTTCGTTTTGATGCGTAGGTTGATTAAGAAAACTTCAAAAACATGAATATTGATTTTGTGATGTTTGACTAGGGTTTGATAGTTCTTGACATGAACTTTTGATGCTTGAATGCCATGGAATGTTAATTGTTAGTGATTAGTTGTAATGTATGCTTAATTACCTTCGAAACGGCATATCACATGTGTGAATTGGATTCCCGAAACTTAAAATGCATTTGATGAACTTGAAACTTTGAAAATGGATTCTTAATGATCACTTGACGGGAAATCGGTTATTGAAATTGATGTTTTTGTTTGATGAAACGTGTTTAGTTGTTTTCCTTGTCAAATTACCTTTCCGACGATATATAGTATGCATTTTGGATGTTTTCGGTTCATAAAATAGGTTAATTTGAGTTTTGGTTCGTGACTTGGTCTTTTTCTGCAAACTGCATGTTTCCCAGGTATTGCGCGCCGCGCATATACCCGCGCGCCGCGCAAAAATTAGAAATCCCAGATGTTTGCCTTCGTGGTTAAGTTCTGACCAGGATTTACACTTGGGTGCGCGCCGCGCAACCCTTTGCGCGCCGCGCATATGCCCAGCTCATTTTAGTTTTTATTTTTCCTTTCACAAAATGTTTCCCGCTTAACCGTAACTCCGATTAACATGAAACTTGGCCATTCTGCTCATAAATGATTTCTCATCATGAGAAAATTGTCGGACACCCGATCCGACCCCGTTGACTTTGACTTTGACCAAGTTTGACTTTTAGTCAAACTTAACCAAACAATTATACGATCGTTCTAACATGCTTAGTTACTTGTATCGTGCATGAAACTTGACTAATTGATTCACATGCTACATAATCGAGTCGTAACGAGCCATAGGACTAATTGAACATCTTTGACCGTTTGTGTTTACCGTTATTGATACAACCTATATGATTAGGTCAAGACTAGCTTTGTCTTTGCACGCGTCTACTTGTTGAAGTACTTTATTAACTCTTGCACTCAAGGTGAGATCATAGTCCCACTTTTACTCTTTTTGAACTTATATTGGGATGAGAAAACATAAACGATTCTTTTGAACTAAGTGAACACAAGAACGGGAAAACAAACATTCTACATACGAGTTTAGAACAAAAATCCTCAATTCGATTATCATTAGTTACACTTGCCGGGTGTAAGCGAGAACTTATGTTATATGGCCATATGGGTTGACAACCCTCATCTTTGACGGTTCGCTACCGTCTACGGATGAAATATATTTTCGAGAATCAGTGTTTGTTCTAGCACTAAGTGATGGGGTATACAATGGAAGGAATGTTAAGCTTTGATAATTGGGTGCTCGTGAAACAAACTTTTGGAATGTATTACTATTATTTCATTGATGCAAATCTTGTGGTTCACTTGTACTTACTTACTTAAACCTATGATTTCACCAACGTTTTCGTTGACAGATTTCTATGTTTTTCTCAGGTCTTGCACGATATGTGAAACATGCTTCCGCTTACTATTTGATACTTGCATCCGATGTCGAGTATACATGCATTTCATGGAGCGTCTTTTGACTTTACTTTAAACCGTGTCGCCTAGATTTCAATCGTATCTATGACGTTGTAACTTAACTTTTGGTTGAACAATTCTTGTAAACTTGAAACAATCCTTATTTTGAAATGAAGGCGACATATTTTGGTCAAACGTTATCTTAAAGACTTATAATCAGGTAATGGGACCCACGTAGCCGACGCCGTCACTTGACGATTTGTCGGGGTCGCTACAGGTGGTATCAGAGCCTTGGTTGTAGGGATTTAGAGTTCATTTGTGTTCACCCCGAGTCATAGGGTACATAGGTGAATCTAGACTACAACCGGCATATAGACTGAAGTAGGAATTATTTGACTAACTGTGCATTTATACTCGATCTCTTCTATCATATCTAACTCGTATTCGATCTTGATCTTACGTTGATAAATTTTGTTGGTGCGCCACCTTGACTTTATGAAGTAATGTTAAATGCACATGAGAATCAGGGTAATATAATTTCCGGGATTATATTACGGTGATTCACATGGACGTTCCAACATTATGACATAGAGAATTTAAGGCGAGTCAAGGAAAATTTTCTCTCTATCCTTATTCCATGCCACGGTTAGTATTGTTGAAAATACTAACCAACGATATTCTTGTCTCATGAAGGAACAATGGCTCACCAAGGTCAACACAATACTCCTCTCGAAACTCTAGAACAAGCTCTTCAACGAATGATAACCACCGCCGTGGGTACGGCCGTGGCCGATCACTTTTCTAACAGCAACAATCATGGAGCCGGTAATTCAATCGAAGGTTGCTCCTACAAGAACTTCATGAAGTACAATCCTCCCACTTTCGATGGAACCGGGGGACCGGTTACTCTCACCCGATGGTTTGAACAAATGGAGACCGTTTTTAACACAAGCGGTTGTCGAGACCAAGATAAGGTCAAGTTTTCCACCCTCACTTTCACCGGTATTGCTCTCTCATGGTGGAACACGTATGTACAATTAGTGGGAAGCGATGAAGCCCACACACTCTCTTGGACCAAATTAAGAGAAAGAATGATCACCGAATACTTCCCGCGCGACGAGACTCGAAGGCTCGAACAGGGTCTAAGGAATTTAAAAACGGCCGGAAATGACCTCAAGGCTTATAATCAACGGTTTACCGAACTAGTCTCGATGTGTCCAATTCTCATGACTCCCGAATCCCTAAGAGTCGAACTTTACATGGATGGCCTCCCTAAGAGCATTCAACACAAGGTAATGACATCTCAACCCACTAACCTACAAGAGGCTTTAACAATGGCCCGCCAAGCCTTAGAAACGGTGAATGAAATGGAAGCACCGGCACCAATGGTCGAGAACCACCCGAGTAACAACAAAAGAACATGGGAAGCCTCTCAATCAAGCAATAACAACAACCCCGCCAAGAAGCCTTTTACCTCCAACGACAAGAAAGGCTATGCCGGAAAACTGCCTTTTTGTGACGAATGCCACAAGCATCACTTTGAAGGATGTGGCAGGTTTCGCCACCGGCGCCAAGGACCCGTCGCTCGAAAGATGCCCAACGCACACAGAACGGGTGCTTGCTTCGAATGTGGCCAACTGGGTCATTTTAGGAATGTGTGCCCAAATAAGAAAATCAACCCCAACGCACGCCGTTGAACCTTCGACATCGACACCAAGGATGCCCGGAACGACGATGGACTAGTAACGGGTACGTTTCTTCACAACAAACCGTATATTTCATACTTGTTCGATTCGATTACCGCTAGACGTTTTATAACCAAGGATTTGACTCATGCTCTTTATATTCCACCTCTTTCCCCCAGATACTACTTAGACGATTTAAGTGACCGACGGAAAAATATTGTGTGCCTATAAATTTTATTGGAGGAAATACGTAAAGACTTTTGACTTGACACCTATAGAACTAGGGAGCTCGGAACCTATTCGTAAAAAAAAAAAAAAAAAAAAAAAAAAAAAATGTTCCCCATCATCTTGTATAGATTATTGTGAACTGAGTAATTTTTGGTTGGAAACCGATACCCTCTCCCTCGCATCCATGACCTCATGATTATTTGCACGAATCCCGTATGTTCCAAATCGACCTCCGTTCCGGTTATCATCAATTGGGGGTTAAGTGAGACGATGTCTCCTAAGCCACTTTCCGAACTCGCAACGTTAGTTGTAAATCTCTCTTAGTACCGCTTGATTTATTTAGGGCTCGCCCGTATCCATAAACCTCTTGAACCGCGTATGCAAATTCATATAGACTAATCTGTTATCGTATTTATAGATGACATCTTAACTTATTTAAGTAAAGAAGGAAAACGAACAACATCACCATCTTACGCTCGAACTTTTGAGAAAGAGCAACTTTATACCAAATTCTCCGAGTGAGAATTTCTGTTGAACGAAGTCCAATTTTCTAGACCATGAAGTTAATGGTCAAGGAATTACAATCAATCTCGAAATCAAGCCACATGTAATCAGGAAACTCTCCCAACTCAGACTTGTATTCGTAAAAATCTTAGATCTCACCGGTTGTTACCGAAGATTCATTTCTGACTTTTCTAGTATTACACGACTTTAATCTCTCCGCGATCGAACCTTGAGCGTGATTCTTCACACCAACATTTCTAGCTAAATTCGTACAACACCAGATGGGACTCAAATATGGAAATATTTCTACTCGGACGCCGAAAGGCATACTCCCTCGACTCGAAATCAACGGAACGGAAATTCGTTATTTTACACGAAGAATTCGAATACTAAATTGTGGATCCGATCAATCTTCTCGTCATCACGTACCACACTACGTACCTCTGTTATTTCACCGTCACCGTCTGATATTACTGGAATTTAAGATAGCACACAATCCAACGATACTTCACTCTTCTTTGACTTAACGCCCTTGCGTTGCTGATAATCGTCCAACCATTATTCAACCCCGAACTATACAACTACATGTACTACCTCGTTTCTCTTTCAGACTTCAACTTTTGACAACTAGAGGCACGTTATGGCAACCTCGAGATGTAAACTCATCCTATTCTAAGTCCTCATTTCACTACTATCTTTACCGTTCGCATTTCCGTTTAAAGAAACTCCTTGTAACATTTCTCCATGGATAGAGAAACTCCTCATATTACATAAGTATTCGCCACGAGGGTGAATAGTCCTAACGAACATTTTTCGAACCCTAACTAACTTGTTCAAACGTATCTTAAGAGATTCTATTCCAACACGGTGTATCTTTGTCAATTATTCTGTATCGAAATACTCGTTTCACTTCTAGTTTTACAAGAAACCTTGGGAACCCGCGTAGACATGAGTACCGCGTACCACCCACAAACTGACGAACCGAGCAAACGAACGATTTACGTCTTGGAAAGACATCTCACAAACTCGTATTGTCACCTTTAGTAGATCACTCTTACAACAGTAGTTACCACTCGTGTGTTCACGCGCACTTTTCGAAACCTTATATGACCGCTAATGTCATACCCCTGTTCATTTAACCAAAGCATCAACCACCGAAATCTGAACTCCATCAAGAAACAACAATTGAGATCGTTCAAGTCCGAGAAGGGCTCGAGACAACCCATTGTCGCCAGAAGAGTTATACCAAACTTAGAGGAGAACCTCACAAATCCCAGTGTGTAACCGCGTAATATTGAGAACCCGCACCTTGGAAGGGTGTAATCCGTTTCGGGAATCAGGGAAAGTTAAACCCGCGACATGTTAACCCTTTTGAAACCTTGGGGCGTATTGGAACCGCTCCCTACCGTTTAGAACTTCCGACTCAATTAAGTTTCCGTTTACCCTACATTTCGTGTAACAAACTTAGAAACGTGTCCTGCGGAACAGGAACGTGCAATCCTGCCGGATACATCAACTATCGATGACAAACTTCTCTTCATAGGAAAACCAGTTGAAACTGGGGATCGTAAAAACCGAACCTTAATGCAACGTAAAACCCTGACTATCCAAATTCATGAGAACCCTCAAGAACGTACTTTCACTTATTCATAGCATTGACAACGTAAAGTTTCGAGTAAGAGATATCGACTACTACTTCCAACTAAATTTCGGGACAAAATTTCTTTTGAGTTGTGGATAATGTAACATCCCGCGTTTTCCGTTAAATTTATTTTTAACACCGTCTTTTTCTTTTAAATAATACCTTTCGTTATTTAAATTCGTAGTTTCCGTTGACTAACGTTCATAATAATTCCGTCATTTAATTATAACATCTCTCGTTAACTTGCGTTTTAAAAATATTCGATCGGTTAAATCCCGCACCCGCTTTGAAACTCGAGGGACCGGAGTTGCCAAATGGGCAAACTAGTTGACTAGGTCAACTAGTCAACCCATTTCATCCATTCCATCATCTCCCTCATCCCTTTTCTCTCCATCTCAAGAACACACACACAAACCCATTCCATTCATTCATCATCTAAATTCAATCTTGGAAGCTCACAACAAATCCGATTACATATTTGGAATCCTCTCTTCATCCTCTACAATTTGATACCAACTTCATCTCGTTTGGGTAACATTTCTAAAACTCTAGATTTCTCTAAATTCGTGTTTTTGATTTGAAATGGTGTTAGTTAGTGTCTATGGCTCGAGTCTAACATGAATATATGTTTGGTTTGCTCGATTTGTTGTTTTTGGAGTAACTAGCATGAACTTGAAATGGGTGTGCTTAATCCTTGATTTTGGGATGAGTTAATGTTGTTAGATTGTTAAAGTGCATGTTTTAATTGTGTTACTAGTATCACTAGCTTCGTTTTGATGCGTAGGTTGATTAAGAAAACTTCAAAAACATGAATATTGATTTTGTGATGTTTGACTAGGGTTTGATAGTTCTTGACATGAACTTTTGATGCTTGAATGCCATGGAATGTTAATTGTTAGTGATTAGTTGTAATGTATGCTTAATTACCTTCGAAACGGCATATCACATGTGTGAATTGGATTCCCGAAACTTAAAATGCATTTGATGAACTTGAAACTTTGAAAATGGATTCTTAATGATCACTTGACGGGAAATCGGTTATTGAAATTGATGTTTTTGTTTGATGAAACGTGTTTAGTTGTTTTCCTTGTCAAATTACCTTTCCGACGATATATAGTATGCATTTTGGATGTTTTCGGTTCATAAAATAGGTTAATTTGAGTTTTGGTTCGTGACTTGGTCTTTTTCTGCAAACTGCATGTTTCCCAGGTATTGCGCGCCGCGCATATACCCGCGCGCCGCGCAAAAATTAGAAATCCCAGATGTTTGCCTTCGTGGTTAAGTTCTGACCAGGATTTACACATGGGTGCGCGCCGCGCAACCCTTTGCGCGCCGCGCATATGCCCAGCTCATTTTAGTTTTTATTTTTCCTTTCACAAAATGTTTCCCGCTTAACCGTAACTCCGATTAACATGAAACTTGGCCATTCTGCTCATAAATGATTTCTCATCATGAGAAAATTGTCGGACACCCGATCCGACCCCGTTGACTTTGACTTTGACCAAGTTTGACTTTTAGTCAAACTTAACCAAACAATTATACGATCGTTCTAACATGCTTAGTTACTTGTATCGTGCATGAAACTTGACTAATTGATTCACATGCTACATAATCGAGTCGTAACGAGCCATAGGACTAATTGAACATCTTTGACCGTTTGTGTTTACCGTTATTGATACAACCTATATGATTAGGTCAAGACTAGCTTTGTCTTTGCACGCGTCTACTTGTTGAAGTACTTTATTAACTCTTGCACTCAAGGTGAGATCATAGTCCCACTTTTACTCTTTTTGAACTTATATTGGGATGAGAAAACATAAACGATTCTTTTGAACTAAGTGAACACAAGAACGGGAAAACAAACATTCTACATACGAGTTTAGAACAAAAATCCTCAATTCGATTATCATTAGTTACACTTGCCGGGTGTAAGCGAGAACTTATGTTATATGGCCATATGGGTTGACAACCCTCATCTTTGACGGTTCGCTACCGTCTACGGATGAAATATATTTTCGAGAATCAGTGTTTGTTCTAGCACTAAGTGATGGGGTATACAATGGAAGGAATGTTAAGCTTTGATAATTGGGTGCTCGTGAAACAAACTTTTGGAATGTATTACTATTATTTCATTGATGCAAATCTTGTGGTTCACTTGTACTTACTTACTTAAACCTATGATTTCACCAACGTTTTCGTTGACAGATTTCTATGTTTTTCTCAGGTCTTGCACGATATGTGAAACATGCTTCCGCTTACTATTTGATACTTGCATCCGATGTCGAGTATACATGCATTTCATGGAGCGTCTTTTGACTTTACTTTAAACCGTGTCGCCTAGATTTCAATCGTATCTATGACGTTGTAACTTAACTTTTGGTTGAACAATTCTTGTAAACTTGAAACAATCCTTATTTTGAAATGAAGGCGACATATTTTGGTCAAACGTTATCTTAAAGACTTATAATCAGGTAATGGGACCCACGTAGCTGACGCCGTCACTTGACGATTTGTCGGGGTCGCTACATTAATAATTCTTACGTCTTACTTATATTCATGATGTTATAATTTTAGTAACAACAATAATATTAACAACAAAAATAATAATAATAATAATAATAATAAATAATAATAAATATAACAAAAATGTTTGCTACCTTAAAGGTCCAAAAATAAAGATATCAAACTGCCCAAGCTGTGAATCGAACCCTTGACCTTTTGCTTAATCCCAACACTCTATAACGCTTCTCCATTCTTGTTTTTCTGATTGCATACGAATTTAATATCTATATGTGATGACCCGGAAATTTCTGACCAAATTTAAACTTAATCTTTAACGTTTCCGACATGATACGCAATGAATTTTGACAAGTTTTAAAACTTTTGAAAATGATTTTTTTTATATAACGGTTGACCACCCTGTTTGTCCAACGATTCACGAACGTCATAACATGTATTATATACATATTTTATTAAATATAAGAGTTTTCGATATATACGGAATCATGCGAATAATATTTATATACGAAATGATTAAAAATTTACTATTAAACGATGATATTTCAAATTAAAAATTTTACGTATTAAGTCATTTTATTTTTATGATATAATTTTTATATTTTTTTTTAAGAAACGAAGTTAAATTAATAATGTACAATTTGTAAAGCACAACGTATAACGTGTAGCTTAAATAGTTGAATTTAAATTAATTCATTTACTATTCACATGAAAACGACATTATAGAAATTATTAATTATAAGTTACATAGAATACCCCTGAAGTATTTAATAAATACGACTTTTTAAAATTTTAAATTCAATATAAAAACATGTCGACAGCGTAGGACAAAAGGGATTGTGAGCTGGCAATGAGGTTCATGCGATCGCATGAGATCCCCCACACATTCTCATGCGATCGCATGAGGTGTGTGGACAGGCCAACTCCTATAAAGTTCGAACGTTTTGCATTTTTCTGATTCATTTTCATCTCTCTCTCTCGTACCTATATGTATATTTATATTTAAATTATTATTATTATTATTATTATTATTATTATTATTTATATTATTAAGATTAATATTATTATTAATCTTATTATTATTAGTAGTATTAATTATGTATTATACATAAAAAAAACTACGACGAGGTCTTGAGTGGGTTATTTTCAAAATGGTTTTTAAGCGGGATAGAGCTAAGGAAATTATGGGTTATTGCCAAGGAGGTTATGGGTAATGTTCGGGGGTATATTTGTGAATCAAACCTAGTGTTTATCATCTCGGTTACGTCTACGTACTTTCCTACAATATTGAACCTCAATAATGATACGTAAGCACTCATATTTTATCTTTTATATATTAATTGTGTATCCATGTCTAGTGCTCGAGTATATATATTTATGCATGCATGTATGCTAAATTTCCTCGTTAAACAGTTTATGATAAACCACGAATTAAATACATATATTACTGGTAAAAGGTATATGATATACATGTTTTTGGAAAGCTGGCGAAAAATCAATAACTTTTCATTTAGATATCGAATAGTTTCGATGAACGGATTAAAAGATATGATCAACTGAATTATGGGTGACGTTAATTAAAATTGCTTTTGAATCTGCAATTAAGATTTAAACAACTTGTTTACGAGATTGATAAATTGGATTTTTGAATATTACCAACCGAGTAAATGAATCCTTGTAAAAGGTACGTCTCGTTTTGTGAATTATTGTCAAAATTGACTTTTTGAAACGACTTTGGATAAATTTTGTATGTCGATCTCGAGCATTAGGATTGAGATACACTATGACCTGACCTAGCTTGATAGACATTTAATGACCAACATATGTTCTCTAGGTTGAGATCTACGGTTATTTGGTATTCCGAGTTTCGGTCACATTTCGGTGAATGACTTAATGTGCTGCTAAGGTGAGTTTCATATGATCCCTTTTACTCAATATATTTTTGGGCTGAGAATACATGCGACTGTTTATAAATACTAAAAATACTAGATTTATATGTGTGAGTTTCATTTGCTCCCTTTTTAATTGCTTTTGCAATATATATTTTTGGGCTGAGAATACATGCACTTTATTTTAAACACAATGGATACAAGTACATACTAAATTCTATACTGAGTTTGAACCGAAAATCCCTTAGCTTTGGTAACTAGTAACTGCCAGTTATAAGAACTGGTGGGCGCGAGTAGTTGTATATGGATCCATAGGGCTTGACATCCCCGTCTGTTCCAGGTATTGAAACCCTAGCCTGAACTATAAAACAGACGTATGCTATTTGAGGTTAGTACACGTTGGATTACGTGTATTGTACATGTTGATTGCATGTATGTTAAAACAGGGGTACTTATTATATATACGTTAAGTTTAGTTACCAGAGTACTCAATTTTGTAGAATATTTTGATAAACGTTTCGGATGAAACAACTGAAATCTTGTGATCCACCTTTATATACAGATTATGCGAAACACTAAAACTATGAACTCACCAACCTTTGTGTTGACACTTATTAGCATGTTTATTCTCAGGTTTCCTAGAAGTCTTCCGCTGTTTGCTTATATGTTAGACAAGCTATGTGCATGGAGTCATACATGGCATATTTTTCAAAGAAACGTTGCATTCACCAAATCATCACCATGTATCTTATTTTGACTGCATTGTCAATGGAAGTATTATTGTAAACTACTATTTACGGTGATTGTCTATATGGGTGATTGTCTATATGTAGAAATCATCAGATGTCGTAAACCTTTGATTTAAATACTCATTTATGGTGTGCCTTTTCAAAAAAATGCAATGTTTACAAAACGTATCATATAGAGGTCAAATACCTCGCAATGAAATCGATGAATGACGTGTTCGTCCATATGGATTTGGAGCGATCGTCACAGTTGGTATCAGAGCGTTGGTCCTAGTGAACCAGGTCTTGCATAAGTGTGTCTAATTGATAGTTGTTAGTATGCATTAGTAAGTCTGGACTTCGACTGTGTCTGCATGGCAAAAGTTTTGCTTATCATTTCTTGTCAGAAATTACCTGTCTATCATCTTAAATCTAAACGCGTCTTATTGCATTGATTGCATAGATAGAGTATAGACAAAATTCATATCTTGGCATATCTATTACAGTAAACTTTGCTTGACATCTTCCGTAAAATCCTCCGTAACTTATGGGATTCTGGTATTATAAATACATATGTAAACTATGTATTGAGGAGTACCAAATTAGTCCTATGATCTATTTCATTCCAAAAATCTTTTCCTTGATTACACAAAATGGATCTTGTATATAGTTCAAATTCCTTAAACTCCGACAGCTATTCCGATATGGATATTCATCTGAACTCCGAAGATAGTGTAACCGGAATGGATCAACCAATCAGCCATCACCTATTCTGGATGAATTGGGGATGGGTTCGTAGCCTCCTCAATCATTGGAGACAAGAAGAAGGTGATCCCTTCCATCCACCACATTGCCCTCTTGGCGAAGAACCTGAAGCACTTACTGGCGAACCTGTTCGAGACACCATTTTCTCTCTCATTTCCAGAGTATCTCGTCGCGATAATATACTATCTCAAATTCTGGATCTTATTCATCTGCTCGTCCGAACCGCCAATCATCCCGGTGTAGTAGAAGAAGTCAACGAGTTTCGCGCTCGGGTAGTGGCTTTGGAGAATATGGTGCAAAGGTTACAAGCACCAGCAGCATCACCGACATCAACAGTACCACCGACAACAACACCAACAGTACCATTACCACCACCAACAACAACCGCATCGCAAACCTCAACTTCACAATCTATTCCACGAGCATCAACATCATACGCACCGTAATTACCAAGAAATACCAGCAACAATAATCGATGAAGTATTAACTCGTTTCCCCTGAAGAAATTTTATGTATATTTAATATATATGAATTTTGAAATCAAAATAAATCTTTTCGTACTAAGCTATTACATGTGAATCTTAACTGATAGGTACTACTCGGTTAGTTCATATTACTAATATGCAATGATGTACATCCTTCCTTAACAACTTAACCATCGTTAACTACAATCTTTGTTTCAACCCAATGAATTCCATTTCATAATAAACCAAGTGTATTAATCAATTACATAATTGATTTTACATTTTCAATTTCGACATACTCGAAACTTTTCAGAAAACATCATCTGTGCCTTGTAAGGTTCACAAAAATTCCACGAGCACCAACATCCTTCACCGAGGAATATCAATAAGAATAAATAATGAAGTATCGATTACATTAGCGAAATACTTCGCAAAGATTATGTAATCTTTAATGTTTTAGAGATTAATCATTTCTAAGTCAAGCCGAAAATTAAATGAGCTTAATATGATATTAACTCATTAAATCTGTGTTACATCTGAAGAAAATATACATACATATATTTTCATAAAGACAGTAATAAACATTCTTTTATACAAAATATTACTTGTGAAATCTTTAACGGGTAGGTAATACTCGGGAAGTATATAAGTTCACAATTAATATGTTACACTGTACATTCTTCAATTTTGATTCAAAAATCATTAACTATACTCACTATCTTCACAATGATACACAATCATTTCATACAAATTCAATCACATATTCTGATATCGACGGATCAGAATCCAAGCTATAACTCTGAACCGGTGACATCATTCTTAGATCTCTACATCTTTCAAAGCTATACTTTGACTTCAAAACTATGCAAGATCCTCTAGCATTGTTTTTACCAAAAATAACCTTGCAATTCCTTTTCAAAGTATCCAGTATTATCAACCATTCAACCAGTCAACGATGACCTTTCAGACTTGTAACTTTGGCATATACGTTTTTGTTACTGGGGAACCTTTCATGTTCCACCACATTAGCAGTAAATTTACCAACAACTTTATTGATCTTTGACCTTCCGAAAAATCCTTATACTCATTGGAACCGTATCATGTACTCATCCACATCTTGTAACGGCAATTGCCATACCAACTATCTGGAATTAGCAATCAGTATTTTGAAATCTTGCAGCACGTCTACGTCAACAGTTATATGTGTACATATAACGTCTACTTCCTGGACTTACATACTTCGAATGTGAAGTTTCTGAAAAACACCCCAAACTACGAAACTAGTTCTCCGAATTTTGGAAAAATGTTAATGAAGCAGCAAAAACTGTAAACGACCTAAACAGTCAAAAGTTTGATGATAAAGAATAGTATGGTGGTAAAGCTGAGAAAAAGAGAAGGTTTGGAACTGAAAAACGGATTGAGTAAAGTATGAAAGAGGCTGTGAATAAATCACAAAGACTGAACCTGCCTTCAAAGAATCCAAATGATTCAGTGACTGCTGAAACCATTAGTAAGAACCTTACTTCTTATTCTAAACCTTCACAGACAGATTTTCTGCATCATCCTCTGATATTAGAAATTCTAAGATATCATCGTATCTTTCATTATAAATATCCTCGATATTTCTGGAGATATCTTCATACCTATTCTTATCGGAAATCATTCATCTCTTCGCACTTTCTGTGTTACATCATAAAAGAACCTATTTTAGTTTCTAAAATCTGAAAAATTCGAAAAAAAAATGGATGTTTTGAAGTAATGTTGGGAACTGAAGCATGAGTTAGTATAATATAATGACACTTGATCAACGTGATTATATTACAGTAAGTGATGCTGAGTTTCTAATGGAACGTGATAAAGGTTCACAGATCATACCCTCATCATGAACCATGTTACATAACTCTTTCATTTTATTTAACCTCTAAACATATCTAGAAAATATTTTCTTGATGATTCGGTATTTTCCAGATATTCTGGTAATTTGACAAATCAAGATCGTGCCATTACAATTCCTTTCTTAGAACATTAACTATGTTCATTCCGAAATGTATGGCTACGAATTCTGAACCATTATTCGTTTGACTTAAAGTCGGGAAGAGAAAACGAAAGCATGAAGCTCCGAAATATAATGGAAAATATAAAGCCCGAAAATAACCCCGAAATTACAAACCGTATATATCAATGCGTATAGCAATATAAAGACACGGGAGAATGAAAAACAATATAACCCCAAGGTAATAGTAGAAGAAAATAACCTCCTCTGGTGGCAGATGAAAAAGAAGAATGAATGATATGATAGCCAAGAAAATATCAAGAATCAGAACTGGATGAAGTATTTTCACAAATCTTTTGTAAGTATGAAATTAGGAAGAAGATTATAGGAGTGGAGAAAATAAATGAAACGGAAGAGATCAATTTATAGCAAAATATCAGACATAGCAATCGAGGCAGATTACACATTTAATCAAAGGAAACTCTAATTTTCTTAAATTCCGAAGAATCAAATCTTATTTAAATTATGAAAATTTTCTATTCCTTAAATTCCGGAAATCAATCGATAATACGTCAAGAGTTAAGACGAATCTCTATTCTTCATTTCTCTCTTTTACGATAACTTCTCTCATACGCTTCGAGTAATTGGATTGTTTTATCCGCATTATTCAATGGTGATAAAATTCTATTTACCAACTCATATTCGTCATGAAAACATTTTTATTGTCAGCCATGACGACCTCACTCAAATTTCGGGACGAAATTTCTTTAACGGGTAGGTACTGTGATGACCCGGAAATTTCTGACCAAATTTAAACTTAATCTTTAACGTTTCCGACATGATACGCAATGAATTTTGACAAGTTTTAAAACTTTTGAAAATGATTTTTTTTATATAACGGTTGACCACCCTGTTTGTCCAACGATTCACGAACGTCATAACATGTATTATATACATATTTTATTAAATATAAGAGTTTTCGATATATACGGAATCATGCGAATAATATTTATATACGAAATGATTAAAAATTTACTATTAAACGATGATATTTCAAATTAAAATTTTTACGTATTAAGTCATTTTATTTTTATGATATAATTTTTATATTTTTTTTTAAGAAACGAAGTTAAATTAATAATGTACAATTTGTAAAGCACAACGTATAACGTGTAGCTTAAATAGTTGAATTTAAATTAATTCATTTACTA
This sequence comes from Rutidosis leptorrhynchoides, assembly GCF_046630445.1. Lineage (NCBI taxonomy): Eukaryota > Viridiplantae > Streptophyta > Magnoliopsida > Asterales > Asteraceae > Rutidosis > Rutidosis leptorrhynchoides. Next base: position 353,434,769 of record NC_092339.1, read on the forward strand.
TTCACATGAAAACGACATTATAGAAATTATTAATTATAAGTTACATAGAATACCCCTGAAGTATTTAATAAATACGACTTTTTAAAATTTTAAATTCAATATAAAAACATGTCGACAGCGTAGGACAAAAGGGATTGTGAGCTGGCAATGAGGTTCATGCGATCGCATGAGATCCCCCACACATTCTCATGCGATCGCATGAGGTGTGTGGACAGGCCAACTCCTATAAAGTTCGAACGTTTTGCATTTTTCTGATTCATTTTCATCTCTCTCTCTCGTACCTATATGTATATTTATATTTAAATTATTATTATTATTATTATTATTATTATTATTATTTATATTATTAAGATTAATATTATTATTAATCTTATTATTATTAGTAGTATTAATTATGTATTATACATAAAAAAAACTACGACGAGGTCTTGAGTGGGTTATTTTCAAAATGGTTTTTAAGCGGGATAGAGCTAAGGAAATTATGGATTATTGCCAAGGAGGTTATGGGTAATGTTCGGGGGTATATTTGTGAATCAAACCTAGTGTTTATCATCTCGGTTACGTCTACGTACTTTCCTACAATATTGAACCTCAATAATGATACGTAAGCACTCATATTCTATCTTTTATATATTAATTGTGTATCCATGTCTAGTGCTCGAGTATATATATTTATGCATGCATGTATGCTAAATTTCCTCGTTAAACAGTTTATGATAAACCACGAATTAAATACATATATTACTGGTAAAAGGTATATGATATACATGTTTTTGGAAAGCTGGCGAAAAATCAATAACTTTTCATTTAGATATCGAATAGTTTCGATGAACGGATTAAAAGATATGATCAACTGAATTATGGGTGACGTTAATTAAAATTGCTTTTGAATCTGCAATTAAGATTTAAACAACTTGTTTACGAGATTGATAAATTGGATTTTTGAATATTACCAACCGAGTAAATGAATCCTTGTAAAAGGTACGTCTCGTTTTGTGAATTATTGTCAAAATTGACTTTTTGAAACGACTTTGGATAAATTTTGTATGTCGATCTCGAGCATTAGGATTGAGATACACTATGACCTGACCTAGCTTGATAGACATTTAATGACCAACATATGTTCTCTAGGTTGAGATCTACGGTTATTTGGTATTCCGAGTTTCGGTCACATTTCGGTGAATGACTTAATGTGCTGCTAAGGTGAGTTTCATATGATCCCTTTTACTCAATATATTTTTGGGCTGAGAATACATGCGACTGTTTATAAATACTAAAAATACTAGATTTATATGTGTGAGTTTCATTTGCTCCCTTTTTAATTGCTTTTGCAATATATATTTTTGGGCTGAGAATACATGCACTTTATTTTAAACACAATGGATACAAGTACATACTAAATTCTATACTGAGTTTGAACCGAAAATCCCTTAGCTTTGGTAACTAGTAACTGCCAGTTATAAGAACTGGTGGGCGCGAGTAGTTGTATATGGATCCATAGGGCTTGACATCCCCGTCTGTTCCAGGTATTGAAACCCTAGCCTGAACTATAAAACAGACGTATGCTATTTGAGGTTAGTACACGTTGGATTACGTGTATTGTACATGTTGATTGCATGTATGTTAAAACAGGGGTACTTATTATATATACGTTAAGTTTAGTTACCAGGGTGCTCAATTTTGTAGAATATTTTGATAAACGTTTCGGATGAAACAACTGAAATCTTGTGATCCACCTTTATATACAGATTATGCGAAACACTAAAACTATGAACTCACCAACCTTTGTGTTGACACTTATTAGCATGTTTATTCTCAGGTTTCCTAGAAGTCTTCCGCTGTTTGCTTATATGTTAGACAAGCTATGTGCATGGAGTCATACATGGCATATTTTTCAAGGAAACGTTGCATTCACCAAATCATCACCATGTATCTTATTTTGACTGCATTGTCAATGGAAGTATTATTGTAAACTACTATTTACGGTGATTGTCTATATGGGTGATTGTCTATATGTAGAAATCATCAGATGTCGTAAACCTTTGATTTAAATACTCATTTATGGTGTGCCTTTTCAAAAAAATGCAATGTTTACAAAACGTATCATATAGAGGTCAAATACCTCGCAATGAAATCGATGAATGACGTGTTCGTCCATATGGATTTGGAGCGATCGTCACACTATATATCTTGTATATATCTGTTTTCATCATCCTCTTCTAAAACCCAACTAAGATAATTGAACCTTGGCCCAACAGAGTAAGGTTTTGGCCCAAATAAGTAAGCATGATCTCTAGCCCAACTATAGACCCAACAGCAGATGGTTTAAATAATAAAAAAAATCTTGTTGCCGCCAAGGATTGAACACCCGACCCCTCGGTACACAAACACACAACTAGACCACATACGCTAGCCTGTTTATTCTAATTTATATATAATCCAAAATTTTATAACCCATATCTCGTCTGTTTCTTTTTCTTCTTCAAAATATAAAACCCAAACATTAGAAACATATCGATTAGTAGCAGTGATCAAAAGGGTTTTAGTTCATCATCATCGTTACACCACCCCACTGTATCATCACTGCCTAGCTTCATTTTCTTCTTCGTGTAATATATATAGAGACAAGAATGGAAAGCATAGTAGTAGAAGTATAACGAGGTTGTGTTTGGTTTTGTTGATCAGCGAAAGAAACAGAAAACTCACAGCTGCAATAGCAGTCAATCATCATCATCATTCACGTTAATCTAATCATCACCATCACTTTAATTGCTACTGTAACAGGGATTAGAAAATAGAAAGAAGGAAGTGGAAAAAGACACGCAGCTGCAGTCGTGGTTTTGGTGGTTTAAATGGGTGATGATCCTCGGTGGTTTGTTATGGTGGTTCGAGAAGAGAGAGAGAAGGTGGTCGATGGATTGAGGGTGGCGTCTGTGGTGGTTGTATTCCTTGATCGAACCCGAAACAAAATAGCAACGTAGCAGTGTTAGCTAATCATGGTTGAAGGTGACAAAGGTCCGGTGGTGGCCGTTTGTGATGATGATGATGTTGGTTTTGTGATTCATATGAAAACAGAAGAAGAAAATAATAATAATAATAATAATAATTAATAAATAAATAAATAAATAACTAAACCAAAAGATCTCGTCTCAATAAACCTCGGCCCAATAGGATCGTAACATGGCATCCTAACAAGTATAAGTTAAATAAAAAAAATGTGTTTTGAAATTTGCCACTACCGAAGCCTTTAAAAAAATCGATGGTTCCCACTTCCTACTTGATTGGCCATGTCCACTTGCATAATAAATAAAAAAAACTGGAAAGTTATATCTTCATTTGGGGTTTGCAAGTATAAGGTTTGTCGACAAAAAAAAAAATATAATAATAATAAAGGAAACCGCAAAGAAGGTTTATAAATGATTAATATTTGTATGTAACTATATTATGGTTTCAAAAGGAAAAAAAAAATATAGGATGATGGTGGTTAGTCGTGGTTGTTTGAGAGGGTGGTAGATGATGGTTTTTGTGGTGGTGTAAAGTGGTGGTTTAAGATGATCATGGTGGTGACTTGGTAATCATCATGAGTTAAGTGGTTTTATTTATGCAATGCATAAGTAAATATATACTACTTATGATCTTATTTGAGAGGAAAGAAACACAAATAGTAATCGAATATTAATAATAATATAATAATATTTATAATATAAAAACGTGTGGATATGTAACTAGCAGCCATCTCTTTTGTTTATATATACCGACACTTTTTCACGGAAGATGTATCGTGTCCATTGCTAAACAGTTGCGGATATAAGTTCTCCGAAAATTTCCAAATTTTTAGCTCAAGTATGTTTAATTATTTCACTCATTAACTGTTTGAAACCTGATCAAAAATGTTTCATAATTATTTCTTTTCTATTTCAATTTATATGTACAGAGTACTAATATTTAAACTTAAAAGGGTAAAAATATTTTTAACAACTCTAAAGTCTTCGTAATCAATTTACAGTTCAACTTTTATTTTAATCCTTCATGAACATGTATTACATCTTTATTAAAACTAGCAAAACGTCAACCGAGTGTCACTGACGTTTTCAAATTAGGCTCGAAATCCTTTATTCTTAATATATTCTCTTTCTATATATAAACAGTAGTAAACAAATATATTATATATTTTTAAACAAATAGATTTAATATAACTTTATATATTTACAAGTAATATTTATTTACTTAATTATATATATATATATATATATATATATATATATATATATATATATATATATATATATATATATATATATATATATATATATAGTTCTCATCACATTGCATATTATTTTACATATTTAATTTTAACAATTTAATCATATATTATTCCAAATAATAATTAAAATATATATTTTTCAAATATACATGTATCTATTTAAAAATTAGTTGTTCGTGAATCGTCGAGAATAGTCAAAGGTCAAATGAATATATGAAACACTTCAAAATTTTTGAGACTCAATCTAACAGATTTCTCTTATTGTGTCAAGAATATTAAATCATATCGAGAGTTTCGTTTAAAATTAGTCGGAATTTTCCGGGTCGTGACAATAAAGAAGCAAAATATAAGACTTTTTTGCTCCGTTGGTCCTTCAATTATACACGAAATTGCAATCCGAGTCCCTCAAATTTTTTTTTTTGGATTTTCTAGTCCTTAAAATTACAAAATTTTGCAATCCGAGTCCCTCCGTCAGTTTTCCGTCTAAATTAGCCGTTAACCCTTGACATGTGCCATGCATGTGAGGGTAAAATCGTCTTTTTACTCTTTTCTTCGACTTTTTGCTCCGTTGGTCCTTCGTTTATAGACAAAATTGCAATCCGAGTCCCTCAAGGTTGGTTTTTTTTTTTTTTTTTTTTTAAGGCCAAGCATAATATATATATTATATATATGAATTAAAGGTACATTTTAAAATGGTCCTTACATATATAAAAATCGAAATTGATAAAATTGAGAACTATTTAGAATTTATTTTTGTACATTTTTAGGTTAGTTGCTTTATACTAATTTGACAATATGTTGTATAAAGACGTTTATTGTTATGATCGACATGTATTTACCATCTACAGAAAAGATTACCTCAAGTATATCCATGGACAAAAAGTGAAAATATATATATGTTTTAATGTTTAATTTAACCGGTTCATATATTATCGATTGTAAATATACTTTGTTAAAATATATTTGGGTATAAAAAATAGTTACTCGTCATATAGTAATAGAGCCGATGTTATGCATGGATGACAAATCTAATGAAATTATACGTAGGCGTCGATTTCATGTGAGAGCAGTTTAAGGTTCATGCCAATAACTCGCTCTTCTCAAAACGGTTATTACAACAGTTTTAATTTAATTCATCTTCATATTCATATATTTATTAGTTAATTAAAATTAATAAAACAAACTTAATCATTCCTTTCTTCACAATCTATTTTTTTTTTTTTTTTAGTTATGGCCTCAACAAATGGAAGTTTTCAAATGATCAGAATCAAGGGTTCATGGAGCCCACAAGAGGACGCCATACTCATGTCATTGGTCGAACAACACAGTCCGCAAAACTGAGTCCTTTTTGTACCTTTAATTCATATATATAATATATTATGCTTGGCCTTTCAAAAAAAAAGAAAAAAAAAACTGAGGGACTCGGATTGCAATTTTGTCTATAAACGAAGGACTAACGGAGCAAAAAAGTCGAAGAAAAGAGTAAAAAGACTATTTTACCCTCACATGCATGGCACATGTCAATGGTTAACGGCTAATTTAGACGACAAACTGACGGAGGGACTCGGATTGCAAAATTTTGCAATTTTAAGGACTCGAAAATAAAAAAAAAACTTGAGGGACTCGGATTGCAATTTCGTGTATAATTGAAGGATCAACGAAGCAAAAAAGTCAAAATATAATGAACAAACTAAATCTACATAATGTAACTTCTTTGCCATAGCAAGTTATCGGATATATATTTTTTAGAACTTCATTGAATTAGAATTTTGAATTCTGAACTTTTCATAAGAAATAAGAAGGGGTGTTCATCGGTTCGGTTTTTAATTTTTCAATTTATTAAGTTCGGCTTTTTCGGTTTTTAAACTTATAAAATCAAAACCGAAAAACCAAACCGAAACCAAATTTTAATATCAAAACCATAACCAAAACCGAACCGAAAACCGAATTTGATTTCGGTTAAAACCGAATATCACTAAAAATAAAAATCCTAATCAGAATAAACTTACATATAAATTAGGAAAAACGGTTATGGAATTAATTTAAGTATACAAGGTATATAACATGTTTGTTGTTTAATAAAAATGTAATAATACATCAAATATAATATAAATATATAAATATTATAATTATAAATATGTTTTAATAGGTTATTAAATTGAATTCGGTTTTTAAGTCGATTTTCGGTTAACTAAATTTTTTTCAAAACCAAAAACCGAATTACGAATTCGGTTTCGGTTTCGATCAATCCGAAAATCATTTAAAAAATTCAGTTTAATTTTTTTATTTGAATTCGAATTCGATATTCGATTTTTTTGATTTGAAATTATATGGTGCACATCCCTATTCATAACTAATGGTCTGGGTGATTATTATTGAATGAAACGAATGGTCAAAGGCTTTTAGTATTAAAAAGTTGCTGTACGTCTCTTGAGATTTTCAAACCTGCAACTCTTTTTCGAGAAAAACTACGATTATAATTAAATATTGCAAAAGACAATATTGTACAAGTTGATGTATTGTAAAATAAATAGATTTTGAAACACAACGTTTTTTAGTGACCATAAACCAACAATTAATCGTTGTACACATTAGATATGTTATACTCCGTACGTTGTTGTGTAATACCACCTCTAACATATTTGTTTGGTATATGAAGAAAAACATATACGAGAACCCTTACCTTCTATTATATGTGTGTTAAAGATGGCAATTTTTTTTTTTTAAAAGGTAAATTCACACACTTTACATGAATTTTTACAATAAACCACGAAATATGTCCACGACGGGACATGAATCCTCAACCTCTTCGTTAAAAGGGCCACCACGATACCGCCAAACCAATGACCCTTTGATAAGATGACGATTCTTTATAATATCCTTTTTAATTATATATCACCATATGTGCATCAAAATGTTGTACTTTTCCCATCTCATATTAAGAGCACCAGGAGTCGATTTAATTTTTCGCCATGAACAAAATTTAACGGTGGGGATGGTGGAAAATCCGACTCCCTGCCGGCGTTAACGCCCACCGTCGAGCACCACCGTCGCCTACATAACGTTGTGTTTTGTTTTTTTTTCTTTCTTTGTTTTTCTGTTTAATAATATTAAAAGTATTTAAATAATGAATTTAACACCGAGATTTAACACTGAACGATTTTCCCTGTTTTGGCCTCAGTGTTAAATCCAGTGTTAAATTTAACACCGAGATTTAACACTAAACGACTCCTAGTGCTCTAAGAGCACACGGTGTGGAGGGAATCAGCTCAGCGTGGGTTGCTGATTTGCCTCCAACCGACCGTCGCTCCACACCCCTTCGGTGTCAGTCCGGTGTCTTCGTTGCCAAAGTCTTTACCCCGACGTTGGAATTTGCTGAAATATGTGGTCCCATTTTTGAAAATGTGAGTGTTTTCTTCTTCTTTTTCTCTCTCCAAGACACTGAACTGACATTCTTCCCAATTCCCCTATTTTTTCACCAGTGTCAGTTTTCAGTGTCAGTCCAGTCAGCGTCCAGTCATCAGCAAGACACTAAACTAACACCGAACTGACGCGTCACCACACCCAGTGCTCTAATGGTCACAGACAAAGGACACACAGTTTAAAAAAATAATTGTTACATGTACCTTTTATTCACTTTACATTTTTATCCATTACTTTTTAGGTGATGATTCGTACACCACCCTTTTTAGCCATACACCACTAATTGTGCATTAAAGTGTTGTACTGTACAATACTTTAATGCACAATTAGTGGTGTATGGCTAAAAATGGCGGTGTACGAATCACATCCCTTACTTTTTACCTATTTTTTTGTCTTATATGCAAAAATTAAGGGCGTAAAGGAAATCTACCTTATTATTTTTATCTATTTATGGATGTGGACTATTAATTTGAAACAACTAAAAAAATATTGAACTATCAAAATGAGATACGTGATAATTCCCACTACAGCATGCAGGCCAGTAGGGCCGTGAGCACTGTGGGGACGGGCTTCCAAAAAGCCAGCCCGGGTCAGGGTCAGTATAGAATGAAGGGGACTAACCTAATGTTGTGTTGGCAAAGCCAACTTTTTGGGTTTCGGGCGGAGAAAAGCGGACGTGGGGACTCGGATCGGAGCACATCGTAACTAAGGGATATCATTTACGGCGAGACAAAATGGGTGGGCACGGGCGGTCTGGAGAGATTATGTACAATTGTATAAAATATATTTTATTTTATTTTTTAATTCTATTTTTAAAAAAAAAATTCTAGTTATTGGCCGGAGGTCCACTCGAAAACAATCTCTCTAGCCGTCGAATAGAAAGAGAGAGATAACTTTCTCTACTTTTGAGAGTGTTTATACTCTGGGTGGAGACATGACTTGTCTTTATTCTCGGATAAGAAAAAGATTGTCTAAATCTCACATCTCCATACACCACTTAGATGGTATTGAGTTTTGTTGTTGTTGTATAAAATATATTTGTTGATGTATATCTAAAAAACTATGATAGCCACTACCCTTTATAAATACGGAGTAATTGTTACGGAGTATATGCTTTGACACATTCACAAATTAAAATATTTTCATTTCCTAGCTCACACATTGTCATATAAGTAAATAAAATTTTATTTTAAAACAAATCTAAATCTAAATACCTAATGGAGTACCTATTAAATATCTACTAATACCTAATTTCATTAGAAGAATTATTTTTCGCTATAAGAGTTATCGTTAATCAACCTAATAAATTATACAAAGTAGTTACTGTCGTATAAAAATCAGATTATAACTACTACTCCGTATGTATAATCTATTTATGCTAAAGACCGTCCTTATCAATATCAACGAGTATAAATTAGGCTTCGTGGGTCACTATAGAGTACAGACAGAGTCAAATGACGGGCCAACAGTTTTGATGATCTTGCAATCACCACGTAATGCTAAAAAAAATTATTTGAAAATATTCCATTTAAGTATTAATTGGGATGAATAGTCAATGGTGATCATGATTTAATATTGTAAAATATCCATCCAGAATAATGGGGGATGATTCTCACACATACTTTTTTATCCTCACACACCAATTGAGTATTATTAGAAGAGTAAAAGGTTAAAATAGGTGTGTGAGGATCAAAAAAGTGTGTGTGAGAATCATCCCCCTAATACTTATAAAATCATTTTTAATTTAAATACAAAGTTATATTTTGAAGTTAACATATAATATATCATATAATTACAACCGACCAAGAATAATCATTTCAAATATGTTGTTACGAGTTCACGGAGGTGTGACTGTGTGACCCATTTGGTTTCATATCACATTTATTTTGAATTTTAATTTTAATTATTGTTATTATTATTTATTAGTTTTATTTATTTATACTTATACTATAATAAGAAAACTTTTAAATGTAATTAATTGTTATTATCGTTTATAGAAATGTCGTACATAATGATTACGTTTAGTTTTTTAGTTCATTTATTTTTAGATGAAATCAGAATTAACTTATACTTGTACATTTTATTTGATACGGTAGCGGACATATAAACCTTACATAGTTATTTGAATTTGTAATTCAACCAAGAGATAACTAGTTGTGGTAAATTAATGTACTTCTACTCTTTATGAAGTAAAGAAAGGAGTAAAACAAAAACTAGATATAAAAAATACACTTCAAGTTGAGATAGATTGTTTAGAAAAATAACTGATGCTTAACGAAATCATTTTTAATTCATTTTTTTAATCCTTGAAAAGAAAACCATCTCATTACATCCTTTGAATTTGAGCTCGATTTCTAACTTCTAAGCTACTCACTATATAAAACTAAATAAACATAAAATATAAAATATAAAAATTAAATTAACTAACAATGACCCTTTTCTATTTATAATAATACAACTTCCAGTCTCTATATATGTTTGATTTCTAGCAATCACCATCTTCTATTTCATATATTTTCATCTGGGTATTGTTTAATTTGACTACTTTTTAGTTGGTTTTGAAATAGACACATTTTGGGGCTTTCTTGATTATTATGTTTACAATGGAGGAAAAATATGAGCCATTGAAAGAACTTGGTGCTGGCAACTTTGGAGTTGCAAGACTTGTTAAAGATAAGAAGACTAAAGAGTTATTTGCTGTCAAATACATTGAAAGAGGCAAAAAGGTATCAACTTTATTTTCTTTTTGTTAATTTGATTGATTGATTGATACAGTAGTTTTTAATCTTTTTTGCTACTGGCTAATGGGTTTTGTTTGATTTTTTGTGGGTAAATTTTAAAATAAAAAAAGTTTCCATTTTTATATGTGAATTGTTTATTCTTTGCTTTTGCCTTTTGGTGTTTTAGAAGATGAAGAACAAATAGTTTTATCGAGTGATATTTACTTGATTCACATTGATGAGTTAATCTTCTTATTGGGAGGGGTTTGGTGATCTCATAAAAGTACAAGTGAAGTTTCATAAAAATGGAAACTTTTTTTAAAACTAGGTTTGACAATTCTCAAGTCAACAAATTTCAAGATTATGAATTTTCTTCCTTGAAAACTCTTTATGTAAAATAAACTTTTAGAACCTTGCTTTTTGTGGTTTGACTCATGAAAATTTGAGGAAAGTATTGATCTCATGACATTAAGCTTGATAAAGACCTGTTAATAACCTCAAAGTTCATTTAGAATTTGGAAATGATCCTAAAGACATGGAAAAATCTTTATCTATGTGTAAAGATTAGACGTAGAGCGTATATGTTAACTTTTGTATTTTATGTAATCGAACTTGAGTTTGTATTTTTAAAAGAGACAAGTTCAAGACGCTGAGACAAGATTCATACTTATGACTGCTAATGTTATTTTCTTGTGCCAGATTGATGAAAATGTTCAGAGGGAAATCATTAACCACCGGTCGTTAAGGCATCCAAATATCGTGAGGTTCAAGGAGGTAAGTTTGAACTTTAAGCTTTTGAGTCATTTAGGACTAAAGTTAACAACCCAATGATATCAAGATCAAGATCAAGATCAATTTTAAACATTGTTTATTCATTTATCGCTAATGTTGTAGGTTTTGTTAACCAAGACACATTTGGCTATAGTCATGGAATATGCAGCCGGTGGTGAACTGTTTGGAAAGATCACCAGTGCTGGCAGATTCAGTGAAGATGAGGTATATATGATCACATTTCTAACTTCAAAATTTTGTGTTTTTCTCTACAAAAAAAATAAAAAAATAATAAGTTGCCATTATGCAAAATATACATGTGGTTAACTTTTTTCGATAAACAGGCTCGATTCTTCTTCCAACAACTTTTATCAGGAGTCAGCTACTGCCATTCCATGGTGAAAAAGATAATATCCATATATTCGTGTAGCAATACATGTTATGAAAGTGTACAAATTGCTTCTAACATTATTGTTTGTTTATTTGTTTTTTAAGGAAATTTGTCATAGAGATCTGAAATTAGAGAACACTCTCCTAGATGGGAGTCCAACTCCGCGTCTCAAAATTTGCGATTTTGGTTATTCAAAGGTTTACTAATACTAAAAATGTCATCTTTTGAAGTAAAGTTTGCATTTTTCAATGTATATCAATATTGTCTGTTCTCATTTGATGGTTTGTGTTTTTGGGCAGTCGGGTTTATTGCACTCGCAACCAAAATCTACTGTTGGAACACCAGCTTACATTGCGCCTGAGGTTCTATCTCGGAAAGAATATGACGGAAAGGTAACATTTTTTAAATAGATTATTATTTTTACTATTTACTAACGTTTTTTTTCGTTGTTGTTAAACCGATGACACTTGTTTGTTTTAGATTGCAGATGTTTGGTCCTGTGGGGTGACACTGTATGTTATGTTGGTTGGAGCTTACCCTTTTGAGGATCCTGAAGACCCTCGAAATTTCCGTAAAACTATTGGGGTGAGATCTCTTTGACTTTTTAGGGTCAAATCATGAATTTTTATAATTCGATATTGAAAATTGCATTTTGTAGAAGTAACTTTTTCTGTTTGTAAGCTGTTTCTAGCTTAACATGTACATTATACTTCTTTTGAAAATTCAAAGGGAATTAGCTAGAGCATAAAGTTTGTAAATCCTTGCGTTTGACTTCCAAAGTCAAACCAAGACTAGTAATATTTTAATAGTAAATGTTAACATTGTTATTGTTCTTGACAGAGAATCGTAAGCGTTCAGTATTCAATACCGGATTATGTGCGTGTTTCTGCTGATTGTAGACACCTTCTATCTCATATATTCGTTACAAATCCCTCAAAGGTACCAACTTTTCTCAAAAATATGTTTCTATTTTTGATTTTTTGGTTTATTACAATACCAATATTCATATAACTGAGCTTTTTGTATTGTTGTTTTAGAGAATCACAATAGAGGAAATCAAGAAACATCCATGGTTTTTAAAAAACATGCCGAAAGATCTTGTTGAAGGTGAGAAAACAAATTATGAGAATGCAAATCGTGACCAATCACTGCAAAGCGTTGATGAGATTAACCGAATCATACAAGAGGCGAAGGTTCCTGGTGAAAGTTCTACCACCAGTGGCGGTGAGCTGGCGGGGATTGGTGGATCGATAGATCCCGATGATGAGGAATTCGATTTGGAGGATGAGATCGATTATAGTGGAGAACATTCTGGTCATATTTGAGGATTTGTTTGATTTAAACAGTTTGAAATGTTAGTAACAAGTTTGTACTGTTTGTATTTATCTTGATTGTGGACATTCATGTGATCACATAATGATATTGTTGTATTGAACTAGTAAGTTTTCGATTTGATTCTTGTTTATGACAAGTCGTTTAAATTTGAGCCAAGTGCGCCATAATGAAAATCTGACATAGGGCAACACCACTGTAAGATTTGATAAGAATAACTATAACTATTTGACGCATTATGCATCCAAATTTCATATAATGAATGTGTTTGCATCAACAATAAGCCATCTGAGTTTCAAAGAATGGATGTTGTTTCATTCGAATATCATATGTTTGCATCCAATTGTGTGACGAATAGTTATTTTTACCAAATCTTAAATAAGAATTTTCTTACATGATCGCACCTCTTGTAATGCGTGCCCAATTAGTTGGTGATAAATTGTGTAAGAAAATTGTTATTTGTAAGAAAATGGAATGGGACGTTATTAGAGCAGTGGGAGTGGGAGCAAGTCTCCCTCCCGTCACACCCCAAGTGACTTAGTCACCCACTCTTCCCACTTTTTTTTTTCTCTTCTCAAAGGAATACATTATTAAATATAATAAAATATTATTTTAACATACTAACACACTAATTGACATAAGTCACCACGCCTGACATGCCAGGTTGACATAGGTCACCACTCCCCACTTTTTCTGACTAAGCAAATCACGCCTGACATGCCAGGTTGACATAGGTCACCACTCCCCACTTTTTCTGACTAAGCAAATCACGCCTGACATGCCAGGTGACCTCAGTCAACACTCCCACCCGGCACCCAGTGCTCTTACTCAATGTTGCAAGTAGGTTTTGACATTAAGTAGTTGGGTTGAAGGTGTGAAGATTTTATGGGGTTGATTTGATCAAATATTAAGAGGCCAAACAAACAAGTTTATAACATCATTAAAAAAATCACTACTCATTGAATACTAAGTCGGGACTTTTTAGGGAGTAGTCGGCAACTCAGGCAGTACTGCACGAATGTTGACCAAGTTTGACTTTTTCCGATATTAACCGAGTTTTGACCGATTTCCCAAGTAATCCCATTTTTGAAAATGCATTATTTCAGGATATGATTATCCTTGGTCAACAATGAAGTAAAGCACAATAATGGAAGTCAAAGAAGCATGGTAAAGCTTATTATGGCTTCAAATACTCTCAAAAAAGACACAACTACAAAATCCCATATCAATTTTTAGGAGAAAATTCATAACTGATCTCTGCAACACAGAACCAAGATCACAGTCTTGATTTATAATTTATAATATAAAATGCAAAATACGACCAACGATAAAAACTACATAACTCTGTCTCACTCAAGCACCGATCACCTCAGTTGTTTCTGGCACTGCTTCCTCTGCAGGCCTCTCCATCTTAACACCTACATCATCTGAATAATCACCATGAACCTATACACACAAATAAAACCTTTAGATATAAACTTTCTTAATTAAAATTACAAGGGTAGCATATAAATCAGATTCAACTTTAATAACTTGCCTCCATTAATTTGCCAATATCAAACTTTGGTGCCTTCAAGATCTTGACTTTGCGAATGAAGACATTTTGTAGTGGGTAAATGCTAGATGTAGCTTTCTCAATCTCTCGACCAATAGATTCGGGAATAAATTTCTGAACCAGCTCTTTAAGGTCACAAGATTGCGCCTGGGTCACCATTATCTCCCTCATTTTGCGACGAATCTAAAAAAAGATCAAAACTTTATGCCCATAAGTGATTAAATATAAATACATCAAGAACATATTTTTACTCACTTGTTCCACAATAACCGCCAAAGCAGTTTTAGAGACAACAATCAAGAATGCAAAAATAGCTACTCGGGATGTATTCGGTAGGGACTTTTTATAGATATTCAGAAACTTGAGGATTACTCTGGCATTGACCAAGTTTGACTTTGACCAATTTTGACTTAGTTTTGACACATTGTCCGAGTAAACCCGAATTTTGACCTATTTTCCGAGTAATCGCAAGTTTTGGCCGTGTTTCTGCCAAGTGTTGACGAAGTACATTGACAATAATACCTGTCGGATCTGGCTTGATTGTGCATAGCAGGTACGCTTCACTTGGTTAGCACGTTTCTTAGTAAAACCAATGCAGAACATCCTCAAAGTGTAGTTGTCTGTGGTCTTGACATCAACATGTGCCTCAATCAAAGACTGCCATTTCTTCACTAAAGATCTCAATTTGTCAGTAGTAAAGTCCATGCCCTAAAAAAACATACACAAAGTTATAGTTTAATATATGATGAGTCAAACATATGGCATGGAAATTCAAAAGTTGATGCATTACCCAGAATTGGGTCAAGACATTCTTTCCTTGAACATCTTCAGCTCTCAAACGGATCTTTCTGTAGGCATGATCCTCATCATTTTGAAGGTCGGCCAATGATACTTCAAAAACACGATGTTTGAGACCTTCTGAAGCAATCTGACAACACCAAATAAAGAAGGATACTTTCAACGTCTAATGTCTAAACCATCATATAATAGTATACATGGCAAAGATTAGAAATTATACACAAGAATCTTTGGACTATAACAAAGTAACAGTTTACAATGTCCATCAAAACTAATATTTCAAAATCAGTTAAGTCGGGTACAATGTAAACGCATATTGAAACTTAAAGAGACCAAAAACTGTATAATCTCCAAAATCTCAACAAAGTAGAAGAACAAACAATTAGATAAAAAGGGAAGTTGTAGGCTTTTATGTATCAAAGCATACAAATTAGTTACAATTTTTTTTTGGGTAAGCAAGGAAACCCTCCTATGAACGAGCACATTGGTCCCCCATAGAAGGTAAAACCTCGGGTAATCAAGCCCCCAGAACGCGAGACCTGGTACCGGGTGAATTGCGCATTATGCGCACCCTCTTGTCACACTCCCTTTTTGAACAATTTGGCAGAGCCAAGGATTGAACCCGGGTGGTGTGCTTCATTGGGCAACTCGGTGGCCAGTCAGGCAAGCCTGGGTGGTTAAATATGTTACAATTTTACAAAAACATCATTCCAAATTTTGTGTTCAATGAACATTAATATATCCCTTCAAGGCTTCAACTATCAACTTCAAACGTGCATTAAACAAAATTATGCTGTAACAACTGTACATCAGTTTGCATTATCAACACGCATTAACAACTTATCTGTTTCACTAATGTGGTTATTGATTTTTTTTTCTTCTAAAAATCATATGTTTTCGTGTTACTTGCAGATAAAAACTGATGTTTTGACATTCAGAGTAGTATAAGATTGATATAGTTGCCTATGTAATACACTGATTATTAAGTTTTTAAAAATTAAGTCTTTACAAATCAAAATCAATAATATTATATAAAAGATTACCTTTGTACCCTGAGTTCGTGAAACTAGGGTTTTGCCAACATTTCTGGTACTGAATAGTGATGGTGCTTTGATATCATACCAATCCTTCTTTGAAAATGGATCAGCACTGTTTCAATTTTATAAATTAAAATTAATAAATAATAACAAATTTTAATTTAATGATAAATACATAATAAACTTTAATCCATTAAAAGTGTAGTGAATAAATACTAACGCTTTCTTCTTTCCACCCTTCTTTCCCTTTGAAATTCGCTTGTTCTTTCTGCAAATCAATCGAATTGAAATTAAAAAATCATGAATATAAAATTAACCGTATGAAACAATTGAGAGATTGATAGATTAGAAACATTACCCGACCGCCATTGTTGGATTGTGAGTGCTGAGTGAAGGAGGAGGAAAACAGGGGAGATGTAAGGCTGCGGGAGCAGATGAATTGAAACCCTAGTAGTATTGAATCCACTCAAAAACCCTAATTTATATGTGGGTCATTTATCACTATATGGTTTTATATTTATGTTACACTTTTGCCCCCCTATTGTTTCACGTTTTTCATTTAAAGATTGGAATGATTCACTTTGAAAAAATTCTTACATAGGAACTTATTAATATTAGTAATTCTTTTAATGACATCACTTATCACTTATGTCTATTGTTAAGGTTTAAAAAAATACTTGCACTTTTTAAAAGGTCGTTATGTAAATGTCAATATTAATGGCCTTGAATAACATATTAATGCTCCATAGACCATGAATATCGTAGCGGTTCTGACCTATACTTATGAGACTTGACAAACGTCCTACAAACGCCTGTAGTGAGAACGTTTGTCAAAAAAATGTTTGGGCATTTATCTTTTGACAAACGGAGAAATTCATAAGAGGTTCTTGATTTTTGATTTCTATTTCCATTTTTTTATTATCCAACCACTTTTAAACTCAAACTCTAATTATATTTTGTCATATCACGTTTACTTTTTCGAACAACCTTCTCCATTAAAACTCCCTATTCTCTCATCATTTTCACGTCAGCGGTACAACCTTAAAAAAACCCAACATCAACGCCACCATTATTTATGGTCTTAACACAAACCATGTCACCATCTGAGACGACCCGTCCTAATCCATAAGGACGAATACAATAACATATGATTACATCACGAGGTATTTGACCTCTATATGATACATTTTACAAATATTGCATTCATTTTTAAAAGACAACCTTTCATTACATCGAAAGTTGACATGCATGTATACCACTTCATAATATCCAACCTATAAATGACCTAATCTGTCATTTACTTAATAATAATCTCTATTGAACTCAACGACTTGAATGCAACGTCTTTTGAAATATGTCATGAATGATTTCAAGTAATATCTTTAAAATGAGCAAATGCACAGTGGAAGATTTCCTTAATACCTGAGAATAAACATGCTTTAAAGTGTCAACCAAAAGGTTGGTGAGTTCATTAGTTTATCGAAATCAATCATTTCCATAATTTTAATAGACCACAAGATTTCCTTTATTCAATAATCATACACTCGCAAGTGTTTAAAAATCATTCATATGGATTGAACACCTGGTAACCGACATTAACATAATGCATATAGAATATCCCCAAACAGAAACTCGTCTGTATAATATAAACTCGAAGTACTAAAGCATACCATTTTCCAGTATGGGGGGAGTTAGTGCCCGTAGATCTACCTTTAGGATTCGCGTCAATTAGGGTGTCTGTTCCCTAATTCTTAGGCTACCAAGCTAAAAGGGTGATATTCGATTCGATAATCCAACCATAGAATGTAATTTTCGAGTACTTGTGTCTATTTCGTCAAACATTTATAAAAGCAGCGCATGTATTCTCAGTCCCAAAAATATATATTGCAAAAGCATTTAAAAAGGGAGTAATGAAACTCACAATATGATGCCCCGTACAAAACCATCGTGTACCGATCATCAACAACAGGATTATTACAAGGTCAAACACTATATGCTGTTTGAAAACCAGTTTTGCATTCATAAAAAATAGCGTTTACAAAAAATAACGTGACACAAAGGTCGTTACAAAGTCATTATTTGAAAATAACATAAATTACGAATGCAAAAGAAAAGTTCCATGATTGAGACATCTCTAAGTAATGCAGCAGAATTCTAGCACAGCAGGTCCTTAACAGCAAGTTTAAACACCAAGACAGCAAGTCTAAACAGCGGAAGCAACAAACCTCTAAACACCTGAGAAAACATGCTTAAAAACGTCAACAGTAATGTTGGTGAGCTATAGTTTAAGTTGTAACAGTAATGTAAGGTAGGCCACGAGATTTCAGTGTTTCAAAACAGTATGAAAAGTATATGTTTAACCGTGGGCACTTGGTAACTAACTTAACGTTTGAAACCCCCTAAAAGTACACTTGGCGAGTGCGTATGATTACGAAGTATTAAACACCCGTTAAATGCTAGCGCGAGTAGCCCGAGTAGGGATGTCAAACCCTATGGATCCATATCTAAGATTCGTGTTCACAGGTTCAAAGACCAATGACTAAACGTTACCGAGCTAAGGGGAAAGTTTATGCCGTTGTATAACCCACACATATATAAAGTTTAAGTACTCGTGCCTAGTATGTAAAACGTAAAAAAAACGCATGTATTCTCAGTCCCAAAATAGTTAGAGTAAAAAGGGATGCTATAACTCACAGTGATAAGAGCGGTAAAGTCGATAATGAAAGTATGCGAGTAGTAAGTCGTTCGAAAGGTCGTCAACCTAATTCAAAGGTTACTAGGTCAGTATGTTATCCTCATAAGTTCTAATAGTGCATAAAATAAGTTTAAGTGTCATCATCATCATCATTCATCATCGTAAAAGTTAAGTAAGTTTAACAAGTATAGAGGTCGAAACAATAGGCTGACTTTGATCAGCTGCTACAGCCTCTACGTAAATCAAAAAGACGCGTAATAGTGGCCATGGCTCCGTATGGGAGTCCTCTAGTTGCTGACCAATTTCCAGAACCAAACTCGTCTTCGTTTGACCGTGCTGACGGTTTAAGTGCGAGTAGGTCAGAAATTTCAGCACAACGTTACAAGGGTGTAGTGATTTTGAAAAGGCCATAAATCCCAAACCGTAACTCGGATCGAGGCGAGTCTTAAACGGAAGGTCATCTACTCGAACCAGGATATCTTAAAATAAAATTTTCCAGTAGCCCAGGAGCCTGATTAGATCCTGAAAACAGTAAGCAAGGTGCTCCGGTGGGGTTCTTAGTGCTTGATGCTCATCACGGTTCTCATCCTTGATGCTTGTAGCTTCAAGTGTACAACTCGTTGATGGGTTAGCATTGAAATGTCCCGTTCTTATTGATTAAAAACGTTCCATATTAATTGATTTCGTTGCGAGGTTTTGACCTCTATATGAGACGTTTTTCAAAGACTGCATTCATTTTTAAAACAAACCATAACCTTTATTTCATAAATAAAGGTTTAAAAAGCTTTACGTAGATTATCAAATAATGATAATCTAAAATATCCTGTTTACACACGACCATTACATAATGGTTTACAATACAAATATGTTACATCGAAATCAGTTTCTTGAATGCAGTTTTTACACAATATCATACAAACATGGACTCCAAATCTTGTCCTTATTTTAGTATGCAACAGCGGAAGCTCTTAATATTCACCTGAGAATAAACATGCTTTAAACGTCAGCAAAAATGTTGGTGAGTTATAGGTTTAACCTATATATATCAAATCGTAACAATAGACCACAAGATTTCATATTTCAATACACATCCCATACATAGAGATAAAAATCATTCATATGGTGAACACCTGGTAACCGACATTAACAAGATGCATATATAAGAATATCCCCATCATTCCGGGACACCCTTCGGATATGATATAAATTTCGAAGTACTAAAGCATCCGGTACTTTGGATGGGGTTTGTTAGGCCCAATAGATCTATCTTTAGGATTCGCGTCAATTAGGGTGTCTGTTCCCTAATTCTTAGATTACCAGACTTAATAAAAAGGGGCATATTCAATTTCGATAATTCAACCATAGAATGTAGTTTCACGTACTTGTGTCTATTTTGTAAATCATTTATAAAACCTGCATGTATTCTCATCCCAAAAATATTAGATTTTAAAAGTGGGATTATAACTCACTTTCACAGATTTTTACTTCGTCGGGAAGTAAGACTTGGCCACTGGTTGATTCACGAACCTATAACAATATATACATATATATCAAAGTATGTTCAAAATATATTTACAACACTTTTAATATATTTTGATGTTTTAAGTTTATTAAGTCAGCTGTCCTCGTTAGTAACCTACAACTAGTTGTCCACAGTTAGATGTACAGAAATAAATCGATAAATATTATCTTGAATCAATCCACGACCCAGTGTATACATATCTCAGTATTGATCACAACTCAAACTATATATATTTTGGAATCAACCTCAACCCTGTATAGCTAACTCCAACATTCACATATAGAGTGTCTATGGTTGTTCCGAAATATATATAGATGTGTCGACATGATAGGTCGAAACATTGTATACGTGTCAATGGTATCTCAAGATTACATAATATACAATACAAGTTGATTAAGTTATGGTTGGAATAGATTTGTTACCAATTTTCACGTAGCTAAAATGAGAAAAATTATCCAATCTTGTTTTACCCATAACTTCTTCATTTTAAATCCGTTTTGAGTGAATCAAATTGCTATGGTTTCATATTGAACTCTATTTTATGAATCTAAACAGAAAAAGTATAGGTTTATAGTCAGAAAAATAAGTTACAAGTCGTTTTTGTAAAGGTAGTCATTTCAGTCGAAAGAACGACGTCTAGATGACCATTTTAGAAAACATACTTCCACTTTGAGTTTAACCATAATTTTTGGATATAGTTTCATGTTCATAATAAAAATCATTTTCTCAGAATAACAACTTTTAAATCAAAGTTTATCATAGTTTTTAATTAACTAACCCAAAACAGCCCGCGGTGTTACTACGACGGCGTAAATCCGGTTTTACGGTGTTTTTCGTGTTTCCAGGTTTTAAATCATTAAGTTAGCATATCATATAGATATAGAACAGGTGTTTAGTTGATTTTAAAAGTCAAGTTAGAAGGATTAACTTTTGTTTGCGAACAAGTTTAGAATTAACTAAACTATGTTCTAGTGATTACAAGTTTAAACCTTCGAATAAGATAGCTTTATATGTATGAATCGAATGATGTTATGAACATAATTACTACCTTAAGTTCCTTGGATAAACCTACTGGAAAAGAGAAAAATGGATCTAGCTTCAATGGATCCTTGGATGGCTCGAAGTTCTTGAAGCAGAATCATGACACGAAAACAAGTTCAAGTAAGATCATCACTTGAAATAAGATTGTTATAGTTATAGAAATTGAATCAAAGTTTGAATATGATTATTACCTTGTATTAGAATGATAACCTACTGTAAGAAACAAAGATTTCTTGAGGTTGGATGATCACCTTACAAGATTGGAAGTGAGCTAGCAAACTTGAAAGTATTCTTGATTTTATGAAACTAGAACTTTTGGAATTTATGAAGAACACTTAGAACTTGAAGATAGAACTTGAGAGAGATCAATTAGATGAAGAAAATTTAAGAATGAAAGTGTTTGTAGGTGTTTTTGGTCGTTGGTGTATGGATTAGATATAAAGGATATGTAATTTTGTTTTCATGTAAATAAGTCATGAATGATTACTCATATTTTTGTAATTTTATGAGATATTTCATGCTAGTTGCCAAATGATGGTTCCCACATGTGTTAGGTGACTCACATGGGCTGCTAAGAGCTGATCATTGTAGTGTATATACCAATAGTACATACATCTAAAAGCTGTGTATTGTACGAGTACGAATACGGGTGCATACGAGTAGAATTGTTGATGAAACTGAACGAGGATGTAATTGTAAGCATTTTTGTTAAGTAGAAGTATTTTGATAAGTGTATTGAAGTCTTTAAAAAGTGTATAAATACATATTAAAACACTACATGTATATACATTTTAACTGAGTCGTTACGTCATCGTTAGTCGTTACATGTAAGTGTTGTTTTGAAACCTTTAGGTTAACGATCTTGTTAAATGTTGTTAACCCAATGTTTATAATATCAAATGAGATTTTAAATTATTATATTATCATGATATTATCATGTATGAATATCTCTTAATATGATATATATACATTAAATGTCTTTACAACGATAATCGTTACATATATGTCTCGTTTAAAAATCATTAAGTTAGTAGTCTTGTTTTTACATATGTAGTTCATTGTTAATATACTTAATGATATGTTTACTTATCATAGTATCATGTTAACTATATATATATCCATATATATGTCATCATATAGTTTTTACAAGTTTTAACGTTCGTGAATCACCGGTCAACTTGGGTGGTCAATTGTCTATATGAAACATATTTCAATTAATCAAGTCTTAACAAGTTTGATTGCTTAACATGTTGGAAACATTTAATCATGTAAATATCAATCTCAATTAATATATATAAACATGGAAAAGTTCGGGTCACTACAGTACCTACCCGTTAAATAAATTTCGTCCCGAAATTTTAATCTGTTGAAGGTGTTGACGAATCTTCTGGAAATAGATGCGGGTATTTCTTCTTCATCTGATCTTCACGCTCCCAGGTGAACTCGGGTCCTCTACGAGCATTCCATCGAACCTTAACAATTGGTATCTTGTTTTGCTTAAGTCTTTTAACCTCACGATCCATTATTTCGACGGGTTCTTCGATGAATTGAAGTTTTTCGTTGATTTGGATTTCATCTAACGGAATAGTGAGATCTTCTTTAGCAAAACATTTCTTCAAATTCGAGACATGGAAAGTGTTATGTACAGCCGCGAGTTGTTGAGGTAACTCTAGTCGGTAAGCTACTGGTCCGACACGATCAATAATCTTGAATGGTCCAATATACCTTGGATTTAATTTCCCTCGTTTACCAAATCGAACAACGCCTTTCCAAGGTGCAACTTTAAGCATGACCATCTCTCCAATTTCAAATTCTACATCTTTTCTTTTAATGTCAGCGTAGCTCTTTTGTCGACTTTGGGCGGTTTTCAACCGTTGTTGAATTTGGATGATCTTCTCGGTAGTTTCTTGTATAATCTCCGGACCCGTAATCTGTCTATCCCCCACTTCACTCCAACAAATCGGAGACCTGCACTTTCTATCATAAAGTGCTTCAAACGGTGCCATCTCAATGCTTGAATGGTAGCTGTTGTTGTAGGAAAATTCTGCTAACGGTAGATGTCGATCCCAACTGTTTCCGAAATCAATAACACATGCTCGTAGCATGTCTTCAAGCGTTTGTATCGTCCTTTCACTCTGCCCATCAGTTTGTGGATGATAGGCAGTACTCATGTCTAGACGAGTTCTTAATGCTTGCTGTAATGTCTGCCAGAATCTTGAAATAAATCTGCCATCCCTATCAGAGATAATAGAGATTGGTATTCCATGTCTGGAGACGACTTCCTTTAAATACAGTCGTGCTAACTTCTCCATCTTGTCATCTTCTCTTATTGGCAGGAAGTGTGCTGATTTGGTGAGACGATCAACTATTACCCAAATAGTATCAAAACCACTTGCAGTCCTTGGCAATTTAGTGATGAAATCCATGGTAATGTTTTCCCATTTCCATTCCGGGATTTCGGGTTGTTGAAGTAGACCTGATGGTTTCTGATGCTCAGCTTTGACCTTAGAACACGTCAAACATTCTCCTACGTATTTAGCAACATCGGCTTTCATACCCGGCCACCAAAAATGTTTCTTGAGATCCTTGTACATCTTCCCCGTTCCAGGATGTATTGAGTATCTGGTTTTATGAGCTTCTCTAAGTACCATTTCTCTCATATCTCCAAATTTTGGTACCCAAATCCTTTCAGCCCTATACCGGGTTCCGTCTTCCCGAATATTAAGATGCTTCTCCGATCCTTTGGGTATTTCATCCTTTAAATTTCCCTCTTTTAAAACTCCTTGTTGCGCCTCCTTTATTTGAGTAGTAATGTTATTATGAATCATTATATTCATAGATTTTACTCGAATGGGTTCTCTGTCCTTCCTGCTCAAGGCATCGGCTACCACATTTGCCTTCCCCGGGTGGTAACGAATCTCAAAGTCGTAATCATTCAATAATTCAATCCACCTACGCTGCCTCATATTCAGTTGTTTCTGATTAAATATGTGTTGAAGACTTTTGTGGTCGGTATATATAATACTTTTGACCCCATATAAGTAGTGCCTCCAAGTCTTTAATGCAAAAACAACCGCGCCTAATTCCAAATCATGCGTCGTATAATTTTGTTCGTGAATCTTCAATTGTCTAGACGCATAAGCAATCACCTTCATTCGTTGCATTAATACACAACTGAGACCTTGCTTTGATGCATCACAATAAATCACAAAATCATCATTCCCTTCAGGCAATGACAATATAGGTGTCGTAGTTAGCTTTTTCTTCAATAACTGAAACGCTTTCTCTTGTTCATCATTCCATTCAAATTTCTTCCCTTTATGCGTTAATGCAGTCAAGGGTTTTGCTATTCTGGAAAAGTCTTGGATGAACCTTCTGTAGTAACCAGCTAGTCCTAAAAACTGGCGTATGTGTTTCGGAGTTTTCGGGGTTTCCCACTTTTCAACAGTTTCTATCTTTGCCGGATCCACCTTAATACCTTCTGTGTTCACTATGTGACCGAGGAATTGAACTTCTTCCAACCAAAATGCACACTTTGAAAACTTAGCGTACAATTCTTCCTTCCTCAATACTTCTAACACCTTTCTCAAATGTTCACCGTGTTCTTGGTCATTCTTTGAGTAAATAAGTATGTCATCAATGAAAACAATGACAAACTTGTCAAGGTATGGTCCACACACTCGGTTCATAAGGTCCATGAACACAGCTGGTGCATTAGTTAAACCAAACGGCATGACCATAAACTCGTAATGACCGTAACGTGTTCTGAAAGCAGTCTTTGGAATATCATCTTCTTTCACCCGCATTTGATGATACCCGGAACGTAAGTCAATCTTTGAATAAACAGACGAGCCTTGTAGTTGATCAAATAAGTCATCGATTCTCGGAACGTGTACCATCTTTCTTCTTGACAAACAAAACAGGAGCTCCCCACGGTGATGTGCTTGGTCGAATGAAACCACGCTCTAAAAGTTCTTGTAATTGGCTTTGTAGTTCTTTCATCTCGCTGGGTGCGAGTCTGTAAGGAGCACGAGCTATTGGTGCAGCTCCTGGTACAAGATCTATTTGAAATTCAACGGATCGATGTGGGGGTAATCCCGGTAATTCTTTCGGAAATACATCAGGAAATTCTTTTGCGACGGGAACATCATTGATGCTCTTTTCTTCAGTTTGTACTTTCTCGACGTGTGCTAGAACAGCATAGCAACCTTTTCTTATTAGTTTTTGTGCCTTCAAATTACTAATAAGATGTAGTTTCGTGTTGCCCTTTTCTCCGTACACCATTAAGGGTTTTCCTTTTTCTCGTATAATGCGAATTGCATTTTTGTAACAAACGATCTCTGCTTTCACTTCTTTCAACCAGTCCATACCGATTATCACATCAAAACTCCCTAACTCTACTGGTATCAAATCAATCTTAAATGTTTCGCTAACCAGTTTAATTTCTCGATTCCGACATATATTATCTGCTGAAATTAATTTACCATTTGCTAATTCGAGTAAAAATTTACTATCCAAAGGCGTCAATGGACAACTTAATTTAGCACAAAAATCTCTACTCATATAGCTTCTATCCGCACCCGAATCAAATAAAACGTAAGCAGATTTATTGTCAATAAGAAACGTACCCGTAACAAGCTCCGGGTCTTCCTGTGCCTCTGCCGCATTAATATTGAAAACTCTTCCACGGCCTTGTCCATTAGTGTTCTCCTGGTTCGGGCAATTTCTAATAATGTGGCCCGGTTTTCCACATTTATAACAAACTACATTGGCATAACTTGCTCCGACACTACTTGCTCCGCCATTACTCGTTCCGACACCATTTGTTCCTTTCGTTCTATTAACCCCTGGTCCGTAGACCTCACACTTCGCCGCGCTATGACCATTTCTTTTACACTTGTTGCAAAATTTGGTACAGAACCCCGAGTGATTCTTTTCACACCTTTGGCATAGCTGCTTCTGATTGTTGTTGTTGTTGCGGTTATTATTATTGTTGGGATGATTGTTGTAGTTGCTGTTGTTGTTGTTGTTGTTGTTGGGCCGTTTGTTGTAGTTGCGATTGATGTTGCGATTGTTGGGATAATTGTTGCGATTATTGTTGTAATTGCTGTTGTTGTTGTATTGGTGATTCTTATCACCGTTTTCCTCCCACTTTCTTTTGACTTGCTTCACATTGGCCTCTTCAGCAGTATGTTCTTTAATTCTTTCTTCAATCTGGTTCACGAGTTTGTGAGCCATTCTACATGCCTGTTGTATGGAGGCGGGCTCGTGTGAACTTATATCTTCTTGGATTCTTTCTGGTAATCCTTTCACAAACACGTCGATCTTCTCTTCCTCATCTTCGAATGCTCCCGGACACAATAGGCACAATTCTGTGAATCGTCTTTCGTACGTGGTAATATC
Source organism: Rutidosis leptorrhynchoides (assembly GCF_046630445.1). Classification (NCBI taxonomy): domain Eukaryota; kingdom Viridiplantae; phylum Streptophyta; class Magnoliopsida; order Asterales; family Asteraceae; genus Rutidosis; species Rutidosis leptorrhynchoides. The sequence continues at coordinate 353,461,721 of NC_092339.1, forward strand.
AAATCCTTGGGTTCGTAACCCTCTAAGTTCTGTCTTGAGCTTATTGACCTCGGTTCTGGGACGGTACTTCTCGTTCATCAAGTGCTTGAATGATCGTCTTGTCCCACTTGCTCTAGATAGGTATTCCACCATGTTAACGCAGAACATGTGAAGGTATGCGTAGCGTACTTTACTTTGTCCTCTTCAGTACACTTACTTATGGCAAACACCGATTCGACCTTCTCGGTCCACCGTTTCAATCCGATCGGTCCTTCTGTTCCATCAAATTCCAAAGGTTTGCAGGCAGTGAATTCTTTGTAGGTGCATCCTACACGATTTCCTGTACTGCTAGATCCAAGGTTATAGTTGGTATGTAGCGCAGCCTGTACTGCGGCTATGTTTGAAGCTAGAAAAGTACGGAATTCCTCTTCATTCATATTCACGGTGTGTCGAGTAGTCGGTGCCATTTCCTTCAAAATAGTTAAGTGGAACAAGTTAATCATACAGAATATTAAGAGTAGTTAATAGTATTTCATAGCATAATATGAACTCATTTATAAAAGCTTTTTCTTCACATTAGCGTTTTATAAGTTTAAATTCGGGTAGTACCTACCCGTTAAGTTCATACTTAGTAGCTAATATACAATTCAACTACTACAATTCTATATGAAAAACTGATTATAATAATATTTCGTGTTCAAACTTTTACACAATATTTTACAAACTTACAATACCGCTTATTTTACATATAGCATGAAATATAGCACACAATAAATTTGATACAAGATGGTTGTGAAGATAATTCTAGCTAGTACACAAGTCGTTCAGCAAAGGCAATAAAGACACGTAATTCATACGTCCAGAAACAAGTCATGCATTCTGGTTTTACTAGGACTACTTCCCATCCTTGGTCTTGTGGAACATAACCGTTATGGCCGTTGATAAGACAGCGTGTTGTAACGTCGTCAAAGGGACGAGGATTACGTAATGTCTAACAGTCCCGTAACAATCTAAAAACCTCATTTCTTACCCCAATTACCGACTCCGTCACTTGTGAGAACGTTTTGTTTAATAGTTGTAGCCCGATGTTCTTGTTCTCACTTTGGTGAGAAGCGAACATTACTAATCCGTAAGCATAACATGCTTCTTTATGTTGCATGTTAGCCACTTTTTCTAAATCACGAAGTCCAATATTCGGATATATTGAGTCAAAATAATTTCTTAACCCATTGCGTAAAATAGCATTTGGGTTCCCCGCAATATATGCGTCAAAGTAAACACATCGTAACTTATGGATTTCCCAATATGATATCCCCCATCTTCCGAACGAAAGCCTTTTATAAACCAAGGCATTCTTGGAACGTTCTTCGAATGTCTTACAAACTGATCTCGCCTTAAATAGTTGTGCCGAAGAATTCTGACCGACTCTAGACAAGATTTCATCAATCATGTCTCCGGGTAGGTCTCTTAAAATATTGGGTTGTCTATCCATTTTGTGTTTTTATACTGTAAAATAGACAAGAGTTAGATTCATAAAAAAAAATACTTATTAATACAAGCAATTTTTACATATATCATAAAGCATAAGCACACTATATTACATATATTACACCACACGAATACAACTATCTTATTCCGACTCGCTTGTTTCTTCTTCTTCGGTTTTGGTTCGTTTTGCCAAGTTTCTAGGGATATATGATGTTTCCCTAATACGAGCCGTCGTGATCCACATTGGTTTAGAAAAACCTGGTGGTTTAGAGGTTCCCGGGTCATTGTTACAACTTAAGGACTTCGGGGGTTGACGATACATATAAAGTTCATCGGGGTTGGAATTAGATTTCTCTATTTTTATGCCCTTTCCCTTATTATTTTCTTTTGCCTTTTTAAATTCAGTTGGGGTAATTTCTATAACATCATCGGAATTCTCGTCGGAATCCGATTCATCGGAGAATTGGTAATCCTCCCAATATTTTGCTTCCTTGGCGGAAACACCATTGACCATAATTAACCTTGGTCGGTTGGTTGAGGATTTTCTTTTACTTAACCGTTTTATTATTTCCCCCACCGATTCTATTTCTTCATCCGGTTCCGATTCTTCTTCCGGTTCCGATTCTTCTTCCGGTTCCGACTCTTCTTCCGGTTCCTCTTCGGGAACTTGTGAACCAGTCCACGAATCATTCCAATTTACATTTGACTCTTCATTATTATTAGGTGAGTCAATGGGACTTGTTCTAGAGGTAGACATCTATCACATAATATCAAACGCGTTAAGAGATTAATATATCACATAATATTCACATGTTAAAAATATATAGTTTCCAACAAAATTTGATAAGCAATCATTTTTCAAGTAAACACGATCGAAGTCCAGACTCACTAATGCATCCTAACAAACTCGATAAGACACACTAATGCAAAATTCTGGTTCTCTAAGACCAACGCTCGGATACCAACTGAAATGTCCCGTTCTTATTGATTAAAAACGTTCCATATTAATTGATTTCGTTGCGAGGTTTTGACCTCTATATGAGACGTTTTTCAAAGACTGCATTCATTTTTAAAACAAACCATAACCTTTATTTCATAAATAAAGGTTTAAAAAGCTTTACGTAGATTATCAAATAATGATAATCTAAAATATCCTGTTTACACACGACCATTACATAATGGTTTACAATACAAATATGTTACATCGAAATCAGTTTCTTGAATGCAGTTTTTACACAATATCATACAAACATGGACTCCAAATCTTGTCCTTATTTTTGTATGCAACAGCAGAAGCTCTTAATATTCACCTGAGAATAAACATGCTTTAAACGTCAACAAAAATGTTGGTGAGTTATAGGTTTAACCTATATATATCAAATCGTAACAATAGACCACAAGATTTCATATTTCAATACACATCCCATACATAGAGATAAAAATCATTCATATGGTGAACACCTGGTAACCGACATTAACAAGATGCATATATAAGAATATCCCCATCATTCCGGGACACCCTTCGGATATGATATAAATTTCGAAGTACTAAAGCATCCGGTACTTTGGATGGGGTTTGTTAGGCCCAATAGATCTATCTTTAGGATTCGCGTCAATTAGGGTGTCTGTTCCCTAATTCTTAGATTACCAGACTTAATAAAAAGGGGCATATTCGATTTCGATAATTCAACCATAGAATGTAGTTTCACGTACTTGTGTCTATTTTGTAAATCATTTATAAAACCTGCATGTATTCTCATCCCAAAAATATTAGATTTTAAAAGTGGGACTATAACTCACTTTCACAGATTTTTACTTCGTCGGAAAGTAAGACTTGGCCACTGGTTGATTCACGAACCTATAACAATATATACATATATATCAAAGTATGTTCAAAATATATTTACAACACTTTTAATATATTTTGATGTTTTAAGTTTATTAAGTCAGCTGTCCTCGTTAGTAACCTACAACTAGTTGTCCACAGTTAGATGTACAGAAATAAATTGATAAATATTATCTTGAATCAATCCACGACCCAATGTATACATATCTCAGTATTGATCACAACTCAAACTATATATATTTTGGAATCAACCTCAACCCTGTATAGCTAACTCCAACATTCACATATAGAGTGTCTATGGTTGTTCCGAAATATATATAGATGTGTCGACATGATAGGTCGAAACATTGTATACGTGTCTATGGTATCTCAAGATTACATAATATACAATACAAGTTGATTAAGTTATGGTTGGAATAGATTTGTTACCAATTTTCACGTAGCTAAAATGAGAAAAATTATCCAATCTTGTTTTACCCATAACTTCTTCATTTTAAATCCGTTTTGAGTGAATCAAATTGCTATGGTTTCATATTGAACTATATTTTATGAATCTAAACAGAGAAAGTATAGGTTTATAGTCAGAAAAATAAGTTACAAGTCGTTTTTGTAAAGGTAGTCATTTCAGTCGAAAGAACGACGTCTAGATGACCATTTTAGAAAACATACTTCCACTTTGAGTTTAACCATAATTTTTGGATATAGTTTCATGTTCATAATAAATATCATTTTCTCAGAATAACAACTTTTAAATCAAAGTTTATCATAGTTTTTAATTAACTAACCCAAAACAGCCCGCGGTGTTACTACGACGGCGTAAATCCGGTTTTACGGTGTTTTTCGTGTTTCCAGGTTTTAAATCATTAAGTTAGCATATCATATAGATATAGAACAGGTGTTTAGTTGATTTTAAAAGTCAAGTTAGAAGGATTAACTTTTGTTTGCGAACAAGTTTAGAATTAACTAAACTATGTTCTAGTGATTACAAGTTTAAACCTTCGAATAAGATAGCTTTATATGTATGAATCGAATGATGTTATGAACATCATTACTACCTTAAGTTTCTTGGATAAACCTACTGGAAAAGAGAAAAATGGATCTAGCTTCAATGGATCCTTGGATGGCTCGAAGTTCTTGAAGCAGAATCATGACACGAAAACAAGTTCAAGTAAGATCATCACTTGAAATAAGATTGTTATAGTTATAGAAATTGAACCAAAGTTTGAATATGATTATTACCTTGTATTAGAATGATAACCTACTGTAAGAAACAAAGATTTCTTGAGGTTGGATGATCACCTTACAAGATTGGAAGTGAGCTAGCAAACTTGAAAGTATTCTTGATTTTATGAAACTAGAACTTTTGGAATTTATGAAGAACACTTAGAACTTGAAGATAGAACTTGAGAGAGATCAATTAGATGAAGAAAATTGAAGAATGAAAGTGTTTGTAGGTGTTTTTGGTCGTTGGTGTATGGATTAGATATAAAGGATATGTAATTTTGTTTTCATGTAAATAAGTCATGAATGATTACTCATATTTTTGTAATTTTATGAGATATTTCATGCTAGTTGCCAAATGATGGTTCCCACATGTGTTAGGTGACTCACATGGGCTGCTAAGAGCTGATCATTGGAGTGTATATACCAATAGTACATACATCTAAAAGCTGTGTATTGTACGAGTACGAATACGGGTGCATACGAGTAGAATTGTTGATGAAACTGAACGAGGATGTAATTGTAAGCATTTTTGTTAAGTAGAAGTATTTTGATAAGTGTATTGAAGTCTTTCAAAAGTGTATAAATACATATTAAAACACTACATGTATATACATTTTAACTGAGTCGTTAAGTCATCGTTAGTCGTTACATGTAAGTGTTGTTTTGAAACCTTTAGGTTAACGATCTTGTTAAATGTTGTTAACCCAATGTTTATAATATCAAATGAGATTTTAAATTATTATATTATCATGATATTATCATGTATGAATATCTCTTAATATGATATATATACATTAAATGTCTTTACAACGATAATCGTTACATATATGTCTCGTTTAAAAATCATTAAGTTAGTAGTCTTGTTTTTACATATGTAGTTCATTGTTAATATACTTAATGATATGTTTACTTATCATAGTATCATGTTAACTATATATATATCCATATATATGTCATCATATAGTTTTTACAAGTTTTAACGTTCGTGAATCACCGGTCAACTTGGGTGGTCAATTGTCTATATGAAACATATTTCAATTAATCAAGTCTTAACAAGTTTGATTGCTTAACATGTTGGAAACATTTAATCATGTAAATATCAATCTCAATTAATATATATATAAATATGGAAAAGTTCGGGTCACTACAAGCATCACCTTGACCAAGATTCTACCATCAACACACAATATGTGAAGACCAAGTAAGAACACAACTCATTTAAGAGTCTTAGATGGATGATGAATCAAGGTTACATCATATCCTTAGTCTTAACACAATTACAAGTTACATTTACAACTAAGGCTGCAAACTTTACTTCAATCAAGCAAGTATGAACATAATCTAAGTCAAATAAAGTGATGGAACCCTAATCTAGAGAGCTTGGATCCTTTTCACACAAGTTATAAGGTCACAAAGCTAGAAAGCTTGAACCTTTAGTGTTCTTGAAGACCTTGAAGCATAAAGCTTAGATCTTTAAGTTACATGAAGACTATAAACATAAGTTTTGATCTTTATAACAAAATAATGAGATCATAAGTTAGGAAACTTAGATCCAACAAAAGATATGAAGATTCAAGCTAGAAAGCTTGCATCTTGGTTGTTCTTGAAGATCTTGAAGCATAAAGCTTGGATCTTTAAGTTACATGAAGATTACAAACACAAGTTTGAATCTTTATAACAAAATAACAAGATTGAAGTTAAAAGATATAGATCTACAAAGTAGGTGAAGATTCAAAGCTAGAAAGCTTGAATCTTTCATGTTCTTGAAGGATTCAAATCCAAGTTTGAATCTACAAGATGTAATCAAGATTAAAGCTAAAAAGCTAGACCCTTTAATGATGATGATGAATTCGAAAATGATAAGAGAAGAAGAAGAAGAAGAAGAAGAAGAAGAAGAAGAAGAAGAAGAAATTCAAAAACTTACAAGTTATAGAGTGAGAAAGACTAGAGAGGTGATGTTAAAGCAGAGGGGTACAAAATAGTTATATTTTTGTTACGAAATAATATTAAATACGATACAATTTTACACAAGTTATTTATTTATTTATAGGGTGGATATACCTAAACCTTGCTACAACACTTATAGGCAGTGTACCTAATCGTACAGTAGTGTAGTTTTTAGTAAGTCCGGTTCGTCCACAGGTAACTAGCCAAGTTTAACGCTATATTTTAAAACTATATTTGTATATAAATATATATATATATATATATATATATATATATATATATATATATATATATATATATATATATATATATATATATATATATATATATATATATATATATAAGTAGTATTATTATTATAAAAGGGGTTTTTTACCGTTTAATGACCTGTTTGTCGATTTTATGTCTTAAGTCGCAATTAAAACCTAATGTAAAATATTAAATATACAAATGACTTAATTTAAAGCGTAAGTAAATGACGATAATAAAATTGCGATAATTAAAAGTGCGATAAATAAAATGACAGTAAATAAAAGTGCGATGAAATATGAAATAAAGAAATTATGCTTATTTAAACTTCCGTAATCATGATGTTTGACGTGTTGATTTTAGTTTATTACCATGGGTTAATTGTCCTTTGTCCTGGATTATTCGATATGTCCATCTGGTTTTTTCCATAACAGAGCATCAGTCATAAATATAAAGTGCGAGTGTCCTCGTCAAATTATCCGTATATCCGAAATCAAATATTCCAACTAATTGGGGACTTAAACTGCAATAAGGTTCTAATACTTTATTATCAATTACAACAAGTGTCCTTGCATGTAATCCACCCCTGTTTTAATGAGTCCATTGACTATTAATCCATTCCTGTGTCCGGTCAAATGAACGATTATTAGTACTTATAAATATCCCACCCATCATGTCCGATCGAGTGTATGTGGCTATTTATAATTACGTCCAATTGTAAATATTTATATTAAATTAACGAACTATCATTCAGTTAAACAATATAAAGCCTATTAATAGCCCATAGTCCAATTTCTACAAGTGTCGTTCTTTTGTCCAAACCCCAATTATAGTCCAAAGCCCAATTACCCCGTCTTTAATTTTTAGCCCAACATCATGATTACTTCGATTTAAATAAGCATAATAATAACTTAGCTACGAGACATTAATTTAAAAAGGTTGAACATAACTTACAATGATTAATAATAGCGTAGCGTTACACGAACAGAATTTCGACTTACACACTTACAACATTCGCTAACATAACCTTATTATTATTAATCTTAAGTTAAAATTAAAATTATAAACTATATATATATATATATATATATATATATATATATATATATATATATATATATATATATATATATATATTTATATATCGTGAGAGAGAGATTGAAAAAGGAGTAAGGAATCGATCAGAATGCGCGGCCTTTTATAGGCCCACGTTTCACTGTAGAGCTCCGTGAATGCGAAGCTTTTGTTCATCACAACTCCGCGAGTGCGAAGGTCTGGAATCCAGCTCATAGATTAAATTCAAAACGTGGGCTGCGTATAATTATAATATATAATAATATATATAATTAATTATATATTATATTATATTCTTGTGCATAGTTGACTTGTAATTTTTGGTCCGTTGCGTCGTGCGCTGAAATTTGGTTCATGTCTCGGTTCCGGATTTTCGAACGCCTTTTCGTACAATTTAATATCTTGTACTTTGTGTTTCACAGCTTGTACTCTTGTAACTTTTAGACGTTTCTTATCAATAAATTGAACCACTTGGATTATACTTTGTACTTTTTAGCTTTTTGGTCATTTGCGTCTTCAATTCGTCGAATCTGTCTTTTATCTTCACCTTTTATTATTTAAACGAATATAACTTGTAAATAGAACAACTGCAACTAAAAGCTTGTCTTTCTTGAAGGATAATGCTATGAAATATATGTTCATTTTTAGCATTATCAAATATTCCCACACTTGAGCGTTGCTTGTCCTCAAGCAATATAGTCTTGAAATAAAAATACTAGAATCACTTCTTTATTCTTCACACTTTGTACATCAGTGATTTCTATACGGTGGTATGAACAATGGTAGTAACATTGTGATTTACAGTCCCACATGACTATGAAAATTTAGATCCTTTAGGGAAATTGGATCTTTATGAAAATATTTGATCTTTTGAAAATTCAATCTAGCTTTTACCCTAGATAAGTTTTTCGAAATAACCCTTCACCGGTGTTTGCGAAATTGTTTTTGTGGGTTTTGTGGGTTTTAGATTTGAAAATTTTAGCTCAACACTTATGGTTTTGTGTCACCCACTTGCTAACCTTGTATTGGGAAAGCAACACATCCAGTTTACTTACTCCGTATATTACCTTTCAGTAAACTACCGTCCGGTTGTAAAGGAAAGCGTTGAACAAGCAATTGTTGAGGCAATGTCCCGTGACATGCTTTTGATTATGGTTTATAACGTGTCGGATGCAATTACTATCCTTGGTAGGAGCAATAGTAAATATCACCCTATAGTTTTTTGGTCTGGCACAAGGTCCTGTCTTTGACCATGCTATGCAACCACCGTTCTTACGGTTGACACCCGATTTGGTTCAGGTGACCTAATGAATTCCAGGTGAATTCCTAGGATTTTACGTTCAATGGTAATGAACGCATTAAAAATGGGTTTTCAGAAAACAAATCGGTTTTAATTTGATCAAAATATTTTCTCGTTCAAGCTCGAGTTTAGATATCACTGAATTCTATGAGTTTGAATTCTCAATCTTTAAGGTCAATCACAAGGATTGAGTAATATAAGTCTTAAAAGCTGATTTTTTGATCTTTAAGGAGATTATCCTTTCTGGGGATCTGATTCATTAGTCTTATAAGCTAATTTGCACGGTGCCCCCCATTGTACGAGACAGATCCTCTCATGGTTAGGATAAGTCTGACCACTTGGCGACCCTGTTTGATGCTGAGGTCCGTGGATTTCCAGCTGATTTTCGAGAAAACTTTTCAAGGTTTTTCGTAGACTCTACAACTGGTCCGGACGATAACTTCCTGACCTAAATCAAGAAGCGCGTGTCTTTTTCTCGGAAGACTTTACTTCCTTTTAAATCAAGTGGCACATTTCTTTCAAATATACTATAAGAAATCGGGTAAAACTGATAAAATTGTCCAAAACAAAAGTATCTTCAATTATTTGTACAAAAATATGTGATATATGTTCTAAATAACTTGGTAAATTTTTCCCACACTTGGCTTTTATTTTCCTTTCATTGCCTTTTTATTTTCCTCTATTCCATTTTAAATGAATTCAAGCATTTTGTGTTGTTTCTCAATTTATGTCCTTTCCGAGGTAACAATAATTTCGTGTGATGACCCGGGAATTTCCGACCAAATTTAAAACCTGAATCTTATTTGATTTCGATACGATAAGCAAAGTCTGTAATGTTGAGTCTTAAAGTTTTGAATTGTTCTCATGAATTCATTTGACCTTCGACTAGTTCCGACGATTCACGAACAATTGTAAGTAAATAAATATGAATATCTATATATGTATATATAGTATACAGATATAACTGGATACATTTAATTACTAATATTATTGTTATTATTAGTAATATCATTATTGTGGTAATTAGAATTTTTTTTTTTTGATTTTAGTTATTAAGATTATTATTATTATTATTATTATTTTATAATACCCATTAAAATAAAAATCATTATTTATATTATGATATACTCATTTATAATATCATTTTTAATGTTATAAATTATTATTATTAACATTAGTGATAAAATTACCATTAATTATTATTATTATTTATATAATTATTATTATTATTATTATTATTATTATTATTATTATTAATACCAATTATTATCATTAATATATTTATTAATATTAATTATATAATTTTTAAAAAAAGGTACAATTCAGTTGTGTGTTACTTTCAACCTGTGGATAATTGGTACTACTGTCTCCAAATTGTTAGATATCACAATCGATCAGTGCACATTGTGACAAATGCTGTTAGTAATCCAACTCACCTTTTCAATTTTTTAATATTTTGACGGATCTTAAATTCCTAATTTAAGCAGGTCGACGATTATTATTAAAAACAAACAATTACCCTTCAGTCATAAATGATTTAAACACTTTCACTTTCATATTGAGTATAGGCACAGGAAGCATCTTCAATTCAATGAGAGTTTAAAGAAAATAACAGTACAACTCGATATATATCTCTGTTCTTCCACTTTTTGTCAAAAATTCGATTTCTTATCAAATTCCAAAATGTAATAATGCCAAGTTGTTAGAAATCTTTAGTCTAAACTATCTGCAAAATTTCAAAGATCAATTTCATCTATCGAGTCTTAATTTTCAAGTCAAAGTTTATTTTAAAAAAAGTCAAATATTTGTTCATAGCGAAATTCGTGATTATGTTAATGTTTGCGAATAAAATAACAGTTCATAGAGTTTCTATGGTGGATTTAGAATATATTTCATGTAGGAATTTTTGGTCAAAACGTTCTTATTCTTGAAATCAATTTTTTTTTTTTTACAAAGTCGAAGCAAGCACTCGCTGGGTTATTTTTTTTTTTTGCGTTTATTAATTTGATATCACACTTATAAAACGTTTATAAATAAATTCCATATTCTAAGGCAATCAAATTAATTCGTTTTTTTATTGAACTTGCAACTCTGATTGATTAGTTAAGATGTTGAAGAAGAACATAAGAGACAGAGGGAGATAATGGTTAAATAGATATAGGATGTACTTAATTTCAGGAAAACAGATTGGACGAAATGGTAAAGGGGTGTATTGGTTAACGGGTGGTCTCGAGTTCGAGCCCGGCTATGGGCATTTTTTTTTTATGAAGAATTTATGAGGTAGTTACCTTTTTACATATCATTATTTCAATTATTAATAATATCATTTTTATTATTATTGTTATTATTACTATTATTATTATTAGTGCTAAAGTTATCAAAATTATTATTATATGAATAAGTATTATAAACATTATCATTATTATTATTATTATTATTATTAATATTATTATTATTAATATTATTATTATTATTATTATTATTATTATTATTATTATTATTATTATTATTATTATTGTTGTTGTTGTTGTTGTTGTTGTTGTTGTTGTTATGATTATTATTAGTAATTATGGTTGTTATTAAATACACTAAGATTAATACTATAATTGTTATTATTATCACTAATATTATTATTATTATTATCATTACTAGTATTATCATTAATACTTTTATTATTATCATTAATTTTATAAGACTATTATTAAATATAGGTATTACTATTATTATTATTATGATTATGATTAAGATTACGAATTGATGTTACGAAAAGTTTAATTGTTAGCTTAGAAATTAAACACGAAAGGTATGATTATCATCATTATTAGTATATGTATTATAAATACAATTAGGATTATTATTGTTATTGTTATTATTAAAATTATTATCCTTATCACTAATATCATTAAGTAGTAATATTATTGTATTATCACAAGTATTATCATTATGTAATTACACAAAAATATGTATCATAATGATCATTAACAGTAAAATTAATATTTTTACAATTATAATTATTAATATCATTATTATTATTATTAATGGAATTATTAACATTATTATCTTATTAGTAATATTAAGTATTTTAATTATTATCATTTTTACTAGTATTAATATTATTACTATTATTATTAATATACAAGTGACATATATATACTAAAAATATATTTATTACATATAACATAATGAAGATTAATATTTTTATATAACAAAAGGAATATAAGAAACATACATATATTATTAATATAAAGAGGACATAATTAATAAATTTATATATATTTGTTCGATTACAATTATGTATATTAATAAATATACAAATGATATAGGTTCGTGAATCCGAAGTCAACCCTGCATTGTTCAGTTATTCAATATAGTCATATGTATTTTTACTACAAAATACATTAGGTGAGTTTCATTATTCTCTTTTGAAATGCTTTTGCAATATATATTTTTGGGACTGAGAATACATGCGCTACTTTTATAAATGATTTACAAAATAGACACAAGTACGTGAAACTACATTCTATGATTGAATTATCGAAATCGAATATGCCCCTTTTTAGTCTAGTAATATAAGAATTAGGGAGCAGACACCCTAATTGACGCGAACTCTAAAGATAGATCTATCGGGCCCAACAAGCCCCATCCAAAGTACCGGATGCTTTAGTACTTCGAAATTTATATCATGTCCGAAGGAGGATCCCGGAATGATGGGGATATTCTTATATATATATTGTGAATGTCGGTTACCAGGTGTTCAATCCATATGAATGATATTTTGTCTCTATGCATGGGACGTATATTTATGAGAACAATATATGGAAATCTTGTGGTCTATTAAAATGATGATAATGGTTATCTATGTTAAAATAATGAACTCACCAACCTTTTGGTTGACACTTTTAAGCATGTTTATCCTCAGGTACGAAAGAAATCTTCCGCTGTGTAATTGCTCATTTTAAAGATATTATTTGGAATCATTTATGACATATTTCAAAAGTCATTGCATTCGAGTCGTTGAGATCATCAAGATTATTATTAAATCAGTTATAGTTAGATATATTATAAAATGGTATGCATGCCGTTAACTTTCGTTGTAATGAAAGATTGTCTTTTCAAAAACGAATGCAATGTTTGTAAAAATGTATCATATAGAGATCAAATACCTCGCGATGTAATCAACTGTTGTGAATCGTTTATAATCGATATGGACTTTGTTCGGATGGATTAGGACGGGTCCTTTCAGTTGGTATCAGAGCGGTGGTCTTAGCGAACCAAGTCTGCATTAGTGTGTCTAACTGATAAGTTATTAGGATGCATTAGTGAGTCTGGACTTCGACCGTGTCTGCATGTCAAAAGTTTTGCTTATCATTTCGTGTCGAAAATTTACCTGCTCATCATTCTTAGGGAATCAATTGCTTATCATTCTTAGTCTAGACACATCTTACTGCATTGATTGCATGAATAGTGTATAGACAAAAATTCATATCTTAGCGTATCTGTTATTGTTACCTTTGCCTGACAGATTCTGTAGATTCCTCCGTAACTTATGGGATTTTAGTATTATATATGCATATGTAAATTATATATTGCAGAGTACTAATCTACATCCTACAATCTATTTCTTATCGAAAATCCTTCATCTGATCGTACGAGATGAATCCCTCAACCAGTTCGAGTCCCTCAGATTTCGATAGCCATTCCGATAGTTATTCCGACAGCTATTCTGACATGGATATTCACCTAAGCTCCGAAAACAGTGTCACCAGAATGAATCAACCAATTATCCATCCCCAATTCATCTGATGAGTTCGTAGTCTACTTAATCATTGGAGACAAGAAGAAGCGATCCCTTTCATTCACCATATAGTCCTCTGGGCGAAGAACCCGAAACATTCACCGGCGAACCAATCCGAAACACCATTCTCAATCTCATTTCTCGAATATCTCGCCACGATTATATTCTATCTAAAATTCTAAACCTTTTTCATCCGCTCGTTCCGACCGACAATCATCCTGTAGTAATGGAAAAAGTCAACGAGCTTCGCGCCCGAGTTGTAACCTTGGGAAATATGGTGCAAAATGTACCAGCTTCAGCAACATCACTGGCACCAACAGTACCATCAATAACAGCACCAGTATCATCAACAATCCATGCTTCAATATCATCATCTGTACTTTGAGTATGATCTTCGTTCTACGTATCGTTCTACCTCATTTATCTTCGTTCGACATGACGAATATGTAATCTCTAAAGTTTTAGAGATTATTTATTCTAGTTCTAACCGAAAAGCAAATGAGTTTAATATCATATTAACTCATTAAATCCGTGATTATATCTGAAGAAAATATATATGTATATATATTTTCATAAAGATTGTAATTAAAAATTCTTTTGTACAAACTGTTAATGATGAAAATATTTTAACGGGTAGGTAATACTCGAGGAATATTTAAATTTCACATTAATAAGTTACATTGTACGTTCTTCGAATCTGTTTCAATAGTCATATACTATCCTACTTACATCCATCGATATACGTATCCGTTCACCAAAGAGTAACTATTTTCATTCAAATTCAAATTTCATATTAGGATTTTGACATATCAGAATCCAACAAGTGGCTTAATGAAGAAAAAATGGACACAATGAAAATTGATTAGAAACACACTAATTAACAATATGAAATTTTGTTAAGAATCCACGCTCACAAAATCCTAGCTAACTGTTCCTAGCTAACTGTTAATTCCGTATTACATTTTATTTATCGCAATTTAATTATCGCAATTTATGTTATCGCAATTTAATTCTAGCAATTTTATTTATTGTTATTTAATTTCTGTTATTTACTTTACGCACTTTATTTATCGTTATTTAATTTCTGTTATTTATTTTACGCACTTTAAATATCGGGACACGTATTCAAGGTTTTGACATATCATATTGACGCATCTATATATATTATTTGGAATCATCATAGACACTCTATATGCAGTAATGATCAAGTTCTCTATACAGGGTTGAGGTTGATTCTACAATAATATATATAGTTTGAGTTGTGATCGAGTCTGAGACGTATACGGGTCACGACACGTATTAATTAATTCGAATATTATATATTAAACTATATATATGAATTATTGGACTGTCAACTGTGGACTATCGACTGTGGACTAATAACATTAAACAATTAAAATGAATTAAAATATTGATTATAACATATGAAACTAAATAATTCTTCAAGTTTGCCACTTGATTTCATCTTAAACGCCATTTGTATCTTGACAATTCTAATTTACGTTCAAACCTTTCATGATTCTTGAAAATACCTCAATCGAGAAGATGAACCAACCGCACTTCATCTACAGAAGAAAAGATTGATGCATATAGATATGCACTTACAACCACTCAAAACCTAAGTAAACGTTTAAAACGTAGCTATGCTAATTTCTTAGTGTTATTATTACCCAAAATAACTTTGCAATCCCTTTCCAAATTAGCAAATTTTGTCACGGCTCCAGCAAGTTAACTTTGACTTTTCGTTCGAAACAACCTTATTATAACCTTGATTTATATGTGTACTCTTTTATTGTTACCGGGAAACCTTTTGTATTCCATCTTATTACCAGCAGACGTACTAACAACCTCGTTACTTCTTGGCTTAAATCTCTCTGATAAATCATTATATTTATTCATAGAAACCCTATCATATACTCATCCGCATCTTGTAACGAGAACTGCCATATCAATTACCGGGAATCAGCAATACTTTGAAAACTCACAGCATATCTACATCAACAGTTATATGTATAACATTTATCCCTTAGAATTATGATCTTTCATTCTGAAATTCTGAAAAGCACTCAGTCTACGAATCAATACTCTGAATGTTGAAAAAGCTGAACGAAGCAGCAGAAACCGTAGACAACCGTAAACGACCTTGATCATCGGAAGTTTGATGATAGAGAATAGTATGTTGGTAAAACTCAGAAAAGTTGGAACTAAAAAAATGGATTGAGCTAACCACGAAGGAGACCAAGGATAAATACAAGGACCATACCCTATATTCAAAGAATCCAGGTAATTCTGGATCCGTTGAAATCTTTAGAGAAAATCTTGCTCCGAAGTCATGTTAAAATTTTGCGGAAAATCTTTCTCCATCAACCATCGAACTTAGAAATTCCAAAAATATCATCATCAGTATCTTCGATATTTCTGAGGATATTTTCATAAATATTCTCGTTCGAAATTATATACCTCTCCGTGCTTCCTGTGTATCATTATATTGGAAACATTCAAGAGAAAATTTAGTACCAAAAAGCAGATTATGCGAAACTATGAAGAAAGCCGTGGACAAATCACAAAGAATAAGTTTGACTTCAAAGAATCCAAATGATTCAATATCTGCTAAAGTCTTTAGTGAATATCTTGCTCCTTACTCTAAACCCTTGCAGACAATAGTTTCTATCATTCTCTGATCTTAGATATTCAGAGATATTATCGTATCTTTCATTATAAATATCCTCCATATTTCTGGAGATAGTTTTATAACTATTTTTATCTGAAATCATTAATCTCTTCATGCTATCAGTATTACATCATATAGAAACTGTTAGTTTCTATATTCCGTAAAATTTCGAGCTTAAAATATGAACGTTATTGAAGTAATGTTGGGAATTGATGCATGAGTTAGTATAATATAATGACACTTGATCAATGTGATTATATTACAGTAAGTCATGCTGAGTTTCTAACGAGACGTGATGGTTCACAGATCATAACGTCATCATAACTCTGTCATTCTGCTTAACTTCTGAACATATCAAGAAAAATATATTCTTGATAGTTCTTTTCTTAGTGATTCTAGTAATTTGACAAAACAATTCGTGCTATTACCGTTCCTTTCTGCTTAATATATCATAATCATTTGAAACTCCATACCTATGAATTCTGGACCGTTACTTGCGAAAAGTAAACAAAAGCATGAAGCTCCGAAATAGAAAGGGGGTATAAATCGTAGCAAATAAGAGAGCACATTAACTGTGGATAACAATAATTATAGGAGACAGAAGCAGGGACATTGAAATATAAGGGAAGATATAAAACCCAATAACAAAATAGAAGTTACAAACCGTGGATATTAATACGAATAGCAATATAAAGACATGGTATAATTAAGAATAGTATCCCCCCAAGGCAATAGTAGAAGTAAACAGATTTTCTGGTGGAAGATTGAAAAGAAGGATGACAGATACATAGATAGGAAAATATCAAGAATCAGAACTGGATGGAGCATTTCCACAATATTTTAGAAGTAGGAATAGAGGAAGAAAGTATAGGAATGGTGAAAGTAATGGAACAGAAGAAGTTCATTTATAGTGAAAATACTAGACAAAGAAATCAAGGCAGATTTCTGCATTAATTATAGAGATCTTAATTTCCTTACTCGCCAAAGAATCAAATCTTTTAGATTTCGAAGATTTTCTTCAAATTCCTTGAATTCCGGAATTCAAGCAAAACAACGTCAAAAGCTAAGACGCATCTTATTTTCTAAATTCAACCAAGACAACGTCAAAATCTAAGGCGAATCTCTATTTCTCATTTCACTCTTTTATGATAACTTCACTCGTACGCTTCACATAATCGAATCATTTATTCTGTAGTACTCAATAATGATAAAACTATATTTATCAACTCATATTCGTCATGAAAACATTTTTATTGTTAGCCATGACCACCTCACTTAAATTTCGGGACGAAATTTCTTTAACGGGTAGGTACTGTGATGACCCGGAAATTTCCGACCAAATTTAAAACCTGAATCTTATTTGATTTCGATACGATAAGCAAAGTCTGTAATGTTGAGTCTCAAAGTTTTGAATTGTTCTCATGAATTCATTTGACCTTCGACTAGTTCCGACGATTCACGAACAATTGTAAGTAAATAAATATGAATATCTATATATGTATATATAGTATACAGATATAACTGGATACATTTAATTACTAATATTATTGTTATTATTAGTAATATCATTATTGTGGTAATTAGAAATTTTTTGATTTTGATTTTAGTTATTAAGATTATTATTATTATTATTTTATAATACCCATTAAAATAAAAATCATTATTTATATTATGATATACTCATTTATAATATCATTTTTAATGTTATAAATTATTATTATTAACATTAGTGATAAAATTACCATTAATTATTATTATTATTTATATTATTATTATTATTATTATTAATACCAATTATTATCATTAATATATTTATTAATATTAATTATATAATTTAAAAAAAAAGGTACAATTCAGTTGTGTGTTACTTTCAACCTGTGGATAATTGGTACTACTGTCTTCAAATTGTCAGATATCACAATCGATCAGTGCACATTGTGACAAATGCTGTTAGTAATCCAACTCACCTTTTCAATTTTTTAATATTTTGACGGATCTTAAATTCCTAATTTAAGCAGGTCGACGATTATTATTAAAAACAAACAATTACCCTTCAGTCATAAACGATTTAAACACTTTCACTTTCATATTGAGTATAGGCACAGGAAGCATCTTCAATTCAATGAGAGTTTAAAGAAAATAACAGTACAACTCGATATATATCTCTGTTCTTCCACTTTTTGTCAAAAATTCGATTTCTTATCAAATTCCAAAATGTAATAATTCCAAGTTGTTAGAAATATTTAGTCTAAACTATCTGCAAAATTTCAAAGATCAATTTCATCTATCGAGTCTTAATTTTCAAGCCAAAGTTTATTTTAAAAAAGTCAAATATTTGTTCATAGCGAAATTCGTGATTATGTTAATGTTTGCGAATAAATTAATAGTTCATAGAGTTTCTATGGTGGATTTAGAATATATTTCATGTAGGAATTTTTGGTCAAAACGTTCTTATTCTTGAAATCAATTTTTTTTTTACAAAGTCGAAGCAAGCAGTCGCTGGGTTATTTTTTTTCGCGTTTATTAATTTGATATCACACTTATAAAACATTTATAAATAAATTCCATATTCTAAGGCAATCAAATTAATTCATTTTTTTTATTGAACTTGCAACTCTGATTGATTAGTTAAGATGTTGAAGAAGAACATAAGAGACAGAGGGAGATAATGGTTAAATAGATATAGGATGTACTTAATTTCAGGAAAACAGATTGGACGAAATGGTAAAGGGGTGTATTGGTTAACGGGTGGTCTCGAGTTCGAGCCCGGCTATGGGCATTTTTTTTATGGAGAATTTATGAGGTAGTTACCTTTTTACATATCATTATTTCAATTATTAATAATATCATTTTTATTATTATTGTTATTGTTATTATTACTATTATTATTATTAGTGCTAAAGTTATCAAAATTATTATTATTATATGAATAAGTATTATAAACATTATTATTATTATTATTATTATTATTATTATTATTATTAATATTATTAATATTATTATTATTATTATTATTATTATTATTATTATTATTATTATTATTATTATTATTATTATTATTATTATTATTATTATTATTATTATTATTATTATTATTATTATTATTATTATTATTATTATTATTATTATTATTATTGTTGTTGTTGTTGTTGTTGTTGTTATGATTATTATTAGTAATTATGGTTGTTATTAAATACACTAAGATTAATACTTTAATTGTTATTATTATCACTAATATTATTATTATTATCATTATCATTACTAGTATTATCATTAATACTTTTATTATTATCATTAATTTTATAAGACTATTATTAAATATAGGTATTACTATTATTATTATTATGATTAAGATTACGAATTGATGTTACGGAAAGTTTAATTATTAGCTTAGAAATTAAACACGAAAGGTATGATTATCATCATTATTAGTATATGTATTATAAATACAATTAGGATTATTATTGTTATTGTTATTATTAAAATTATTATCCTTATCACTAATATCATTAAGTAGTAATATTATTGTATTATCACAAGTATTATCATTATGTAATTACACAAAAATCTGTATCATAATGATCATTAACAGTAAAATTAATATTTTTACAATTATAATTATTAATATCATTATTATTATTATTAATGGAATTATTAACATTATTATCTTATTAGTAATATTAAGTATTATAATTATTATCATTTTTACTAGTATTAATATTATTTCTATTATTATTAATACACAAGTGATATATATAATAAAAATATATTTATTACATATAACATAATGAAGATTAATATTTTTATATAACAAAAGGAATATAAGAAACATACATATATTATTAATATAAAGAGGACATAATTAATAAATTTATATATATTTGTTCGATTACAATTATGTATATTAATAAATATACAAATGATATAGGTTCGTGAATCCGAAGCCAACCCTGCATTGTTCAGTTATTCAATATAGTCATATGTATTTTTACTACAAAATACATTAGGTGAGTTTCATTATTCCCTTTTGAAATACTTTTGCAATATATATTTTTGGGACTGAGAATACATGCGCTACTTTTATAAATGATTTACAAAATAGACACAAGTACGTGAAACTACATTCTATGGTTGAATTATCGAAATCGAATATGCCCCTTTTTAGTCTGGTAATCTAAGAATTAGGGAACAGACACCCTAATTGACGCGAACTCTAAAGATAGATCTATCGGGCCCAACAAGCCCCATCCAAAGTACCGGATGCTTTAGTACTTCGAAATTTATATCATGTCCGAAGGAGGATCCCGGAATGATGGGGATATTCTTATATGTATATTGTGAATGTCGGTTACTAGGTGTTCAATCCATATGAATGATATTTTGTCTCTATGCATGGGACGTATATTTATGAGAACAATATATGGAAATCTTGTGGTCTATTAAAATGATGATAATGGTTATTTATGTTAAACTAATGAACTCATCAACCTTTTGGTTGACACTTTTAAGCATGTTTATTCTCAGGTACGAAAGAAATCTTCCGCTGTGTAATTGCTCATTTTAAAGATATTATTTGGAATCATTCATGACATATTTCAAAAGACGTTGCATTCGAGTCGTTGAGATCATCAAGATTGTTATTAAATCAGTTATAGTTATATATATTATAAAATGGTATGCATGCCGTTAACTTTCGTTGTAATGAAAGATTTTCTTTTCAAAGACGAATGCAATGTTTGTAAAAATGTATCATATAGAGGTCAGATACCTCGCGATGTAATCAACTGTTGTGAATCGTTTATAATCGATATGGACTTTGTCCGGATGGATTAGGATGGGTCCTTTCATTTCGGTGTTAACACCTAGTTTTATCGTTATAAATATGTATAAACATGACTTTGAGTTCATTTAGTTGAAAATTTTGAAATTTTTTACTAAAATTGGGTAGTCAGTATATAAGACTAGGGCTGTTCTTTATTATCAAAGAGCACTAGATTCTAATACAACTACTGCGTTACTAGTATTTTTAATGGTAACCAAGTGTTTAAATTTAAAATTTTAAAAATCCGAAAGAATTTAATCCCTTCCCACACTTAAGATCTTGCAATGTCCTCATTTGCAAGAAATCAATAACAATTTAAATTATTGAGGGTGATTAGCGTAGAAAAATGATTAAATTTTACCAAAGTTTCCAAACATATTGTTGTTTATGTTGAATGATAAATGGTGCACATCATTTATCCATTCCGTCTTGTTGTTACGTCACATTTGTTTTGCATCTTGTCGTCAAAATTAGTTACTTTTGCTGAACTTAATGCCAGTATTTGAAAATGCGATGTTTTACCTTGTTTTGTACATGAGATAAAGTACAAACATATATATACATATTTTTGAAGTTGGGTATATCACCCCACATTCAAAAATTATTAAAAATCTAATAATAAAAGTTAGAAAATTATAAAAACTATTATAGTATCAAAAGAAATATTAAAAGTATAAAATTACAAGTTACCAAATAAATAAAAATAGGCATAAAAGAAAATTAGGGTTGATGAGGATGGTGCCAGTAGGGATCCCATTCATAGCCGTATGTGCTATAGAATGCTTGAGCTGGGTCATATGTAGGGTACGGTGGTCAGGTCTGTATAGTCCAGGGAGGAAATACGGGCATTGGAGTAGGAATATAATTTGTATTTATGTGTGCACAATGACTTATGATTTGGTTTTGATGATACTGCCAATCTTGAAATGCTCGCTGTCTAGCCATTTCATACTCATGTTGAGCCATAAAAATTTGCATTTCTGTCATCTGATTCCCCCCTCCCGCATTACCTTGCTGCTGATCTCTTTCGACTTGTGGATGATGGCCATCATATGGTGCTGCAACGTTATGTCGTTTCTTTAAAACCTCAGCACCATGATATACTTTCAAACTAATTGTATCACGGGGTTCTGGTGCTGCAATTATTAATCCCCCTGACTTCTATCGACACCGAGATACTCAACAATTAAAGTAACAAAGAAACCACCTCCTATTATACCATTAGTCCGTATACTCCTAACCATAGCCGATAAATAATAACCCACACAATAAAGTATACTCACAGCGCTCTGTGGGTCTCGAATACACATGAGATAAAATAAATCATTCTCATTTACTTTCTCTTTGTTCTTACCTCGCTGTGTAATCGAGTTTGCTAAGAACCTATGGATTACTCTTAGCTCAGCTCTATCAATATCAGTATAAGAGTTATTCCCCCCACGAAATCGGTTATGCCTAGTCATTCTACTCCATATTCCATTCATATCAAAATTTTCATCAACTCTCCTACCATTAACTATTAACCTTTGACAATCAGTAGATGCTAGTTCCTCAGGCGTATATATACACAAAGCCTGAGCCATGTCTAGTAGAGACATATGGCGCATCACACCTCCTAATAAAAATCTAATAAAACTCCGATCGGTTAAGGTAGCTACCCGATCATTTATTTCAACACTACATAATAATTCCACACACCATTCTCTATATACACGCCTACGTATATTAAACAAACGTTCCCAATCATTAAAAGTATAATTACCATACCTTTGTGTAAGTAATTCTCTGATTGGATCGGCCAATCCCACTATTTCTAACGGTTCCCAATCTATTACCCTGGGTACTTCAACAACATTAGACTAAAGGGTGTGCAAGTTCCTCTGGTATTTTGGATAATCTATCCAATGTCGGTCAAACCTTAAATTAGGATGTAAATCTACCAATTCTATATTTGAATATGAAATGAATTGATGCAGTAGATTTTGTCTATATTGGTCGTTAATCTCCTGTTCTTCTGCATTCTCAGGAGGAGCATTGTGAGCCTGAGATGCGGATGAAGATTCACCCCTTTTAGTCTGCAAAACACATTAAACACAATTTTTGTGTGCATCCAAATATGCATTAGTGTTAGCAAAATCATAAATCAAAACAATCATAATGACATGTTTAATCCATTTTAAACTTTATATGTATTTTCACAATATTAACAATTCTACACTTTTACAAATAAACATATATGAAAATGTATACAATGTTCTTTAGCTTTTATCTCAAATAACATGTCAAAATAATCATTACTAGCAATTAAACAAGTTCCAAATGGCATTTATATCAATTAAATTGAGTTCATGCATTTTTGACTCAAAAAATCTACTTTAATACTTAAAAATCATGTTCAGGATCAAAGTTTTGATCATTTAGCAACCTAAACATGTTACACTACTCAATTTAGTATAAACTAACAATAAAATTCGGCCATAACCCGTTTATATCAAAAAGTCCCAATTTTGCTCAAGAACACAAACCCTAGATTACTCAAAATTTGAAGTTTAAGGCTTCTAATCATGTTATATAGCATCATTCTAGGTTATACAAGCATAATACACAAACAATTTAAGCATAATTAAACTAGATATCATCAAAATCAAATTAGGTATAAATTTATTCAAGAACACTAAAAATCCAAATTAAAGAGTGTTTAGATGTAGAAATTACCGAACTCCTTGAGTAACTTCTTGGTAGGAACCTTCTCAACATGATTTAGCAAAAAATTTGATGATTAACGGTGAAAAATCGCGATTTTTAGAGTGTTTTGTGTGTGTTTTTCGCAGAAAATATGGGTGTATTGTGTTGGGGACTGGTCTGTTCGACCAGTTAACCCCATCTGGATTTTGATATCTCCGCGAGTGCGGATGTGGGACCCTTTCAAGTTCTGCGAGTGCGGATTTCTCTTTTTTTTTTCTTTTTTTATAAAATCTTTAATAATAAAACAATTAATTAAATTTAAAATTTTGTTTTCCTTTTTATTTAGGACGAGGTTGTTTCGGTACGTTTACCTAGTCTGTCCCTCAACAAAATTTTTAAATTTGTCATTTTAAAGCGTTTGTTTTAAAAGCAAAGATTTTGGGTTTTTTTAAAATGTTTTTGACATACTTTAATTCAATAAGATTAAAAATAATGATAATAAAATTTCTCGTCCCTCCCTTGGGTAAAGCAATTTCAGTTCAACGACCTAATCTTCAACTCACGATGAATTTTAAATATCAAAATTTTAATTTAATGAAATAAAGTAAATTTTTGTTTTTAAATTCACACCATACTTAATTTTAAAATGCATAAAATTAAAAATTCATATAAATATCATTAATATTTTTTTTACATTAATTTTACAAACTTATATTAAAAATATTAATTTTTAAAATATTGAAAAATTTAAATATATTGATTTTAAAAATTTACATTAATAATTTAATATTTATATATTAATTTTAAAAACAAGGTAAAAAAAATTAAAATTAAAAATCTTTTTGGTCTTTTATCCCACTTTAATCAATCAAATATTATTAAAAATATACGCCCCTCTTTTGGGTAAAGTAATTTCGGCTATATTACCTAATTTTACTCCTGACGAATTTCTGAAATATTTTTGGATTGATTGATTAAAGATATTTATATCTTAAGAATAAACGGTAAATTTCACAGTGATGTAATAAATTTTTGTATGATATCAATAATTTCGGTTTCGCATACCTAATTTTATTGAATATCAATTTAATACTTTATAGCGAACGATTCAGCGTTTATTATCAAAAGGTTAAAAGCAATAAATAAAAATAAAAATAAAACTGTACATACTTACATGTGAGAAAGAATTCTCAGAGACCTGCTTTAGCCGACTCATAGGAGAGTCGTGTGATTTGGTTTTCCATAGCTACATAAGCGTAACCTCGTTTCTTCAATAACTTTTCTTCTAAACATATGAACGGTCATTCTCTGCATAGAGTAACAAATCCGGTATTTGAATATGTTTGATTGTTCGAACATTTACCTTCGTGTGACCATTTTCCCCATTTATGACATCTTTCAAGGTGTCGTGCTCTTCTTTTTGTTGCGAATTTTGATTTTCCTTTACCAAAATGTATCTTATGATGATCTTTCCTGAGTTCTTTTCTCACTTCGTCCATTTTTCTCTTATGAATGATACCAGTTCACTCGGAAGTGTGTCATTATTACGTTTAGTAATCATAGCGTGTAGCATTAGACCATGGTTCAGTTCAAAGGAATTCTTCATCTCGTAAAACCTAAAAAAAAATAAAAATTCAGAATGGAGGGAGAAGACTAGTTCTTTAGGGTCTGCTAGGGAAAGACCATTCGGATTCCATTTTCGAGAACTACACGAGAACAGAATATCTAACTCTAACAGAAATACATATTACCCTAAAAAGATTCGAATCTTCCCACACTTAGTTAGCTGTGGTGTCAAAATTGTGATTAACTTCATCTTCAACTTTCATTGGATTATCTATGTAATGTTTAACTCTGTGACCATTAACCTTAAATTCAATCCCATTTGAATCTATTAATTCTACTGTTCCGTATGGGAAAACTCTTTTCACTATGAATGGTCCAGACCATCTTGATTTCAATTTTCCAGGAAATAGCTTGAATCGTGAATTGAAAAGAAGAACTCTGTCTCCTGCTTTAAATTCTTTTGAACTTCTGATTCTTTTATCATGCCATTTCTTCGTTCTTTCCTTATAGATTAAGGAATTTTCATATGCTTCATGTCTTAATTCTTCTAATTCGTTTAGTTGACTTAACCGTAGACGTCCAGCTTCATGTAAATCAAGATTACATGTCTTCAAAGCCCAAAATACTTTGTGTTCAATTTCTACTGGAAGATGACATGCTTTTCTGTAAACGAGTTTAAAAGGTGTGGTTCCAATTGGAATTTTGTAGGCTGTTCTAAAAGCCCAGAGTGCATCCTCCAATTTCATGGACCATTCCTTTGGATTCGATCCTACGGTTTTCTCTAGAATACGTTTTAAAGCTCGGTTGGTATTTTAAGCGGTTAAGATTTTATGAGTTACTCCATATCTTTTGAGAACTTTCTCAAGTTGATTATTACAAAAAATGAGTACCCCGATCACTTATTAAAGCTTTCGGTGTTCCGAACCTAGCAAAAAGACGTTTTAAGAAGTTGACTACAACTTGTGCATCATTAGTTGGGAGAGCTTGTGCTTCCGCCCATTTAGATACATAATCAATGGCAACGAGAATATAGAGATTATTATGAGATTTTGGAAATGGACCCATAAAGTCAATACCCCAAACGTCAAATACTTCACATACTTGAATGACATTTTGTGGCATTTCATCACGTTGACTTATTTTTCTGGCCCTTTGACAAGCATCACAGGATTTACAGAGAAGGTGTGCGTCTTTGAAAATTGTAGGCCAATAGAATCCAGCATCATAAACTTTTCTTGCTGTGAGTTGAGGCCCATAATGCCCTCCCGTTGGTCCTGTGTGACAATGGTTTAAGATTTGACTAGCTTCATCCCCGAATACACATCGACGTATTATTCCATCGGGACAACTTTTAAACAAATGTGGATCTTCCCAAAAATAGTGTTTTATATCACTAAAGAATTTCTTTCATTTTTGGTACGACAACCCTTTTTCAAGGAATCCACATACTAAGTAGTTTGCATAGTTTGCAAACCATGAAATTTCATTATAATCTATCTTCAATAGATATTTATCAGGAAAGTTATCTTGTATGGCTGATTCATTTAGAACTTCTAATTCGGAATTTTCAAGACGAGAAAGATGATCAGCGGCGAGATTTTCTGCTCCCTTTTTGTCTCGGATCTCAATATCGAACTCTTGTAAGAGTAAGATCCAACGGATTAATCGTGGTTTAGCATCTTGTTTCGAAAATAGGTATCTAAGAGCAGAATGGTCGGTATAGACCACCGTTTTTGCTAGAACGAGATATGAACGAAATTTGTCAAAAGCAAAGACAATAGCAAGGAGTTCTTTTTCAGTAGTTGTGTAATTTGTTTGTGCTCCTTGTAACGTCTTACTAGCGTAATAAATAGGTTGAAATCGTTTTTCAATCCTTTGTTCTAAAACGGCTCCCATTGCAAAATCACTTGCATCGCACATGAGTTCAAATGGTAGATTCCAATTTGGAGTTATCATGATTGGCGCATTAGTGAGTTTTTCTTTAAGAATATTAAAAGATTTGATGCATTCATATGAAAAGATGAATGGAGCATCCTTTTCTAGGAGTTTATTCATAGGAGTGGCAATTTTAGAAAAATCTTTTATGAAACGTCGGTAAAAACCAGCATGCCCTAGAAAATTCTAACTCCTCTAACATTGGTGGGATGTGGAAGTTTAGCAATTACATCTACTTTAGCTCTATCCACTTCAATTCCTTCCTTTGAAATTTTATGACCAAGAACGATGCCTTCTCTAACCATGAAATGACATTTCTCCCAATTAAGAACTAGATTTGATTGTTCGCATCTGATAAGCATTCGTTCAAGATTAACTAGACATGTTTCAAAAGTATCACCGAAGACTGAAAAGTCATCCATGAAAACTTCCATGCATTCTTCTATCATGTCGTGAAAAATTGCCATCATGCACCTTTGAAAGGTTGCAGGGGTGTTGCATAGTCCAAATGGCATGCGTTTATAAGCAAAAGTACCATAAGGGCACGTGAATGTGGTTTTCTCTTGGTCCTCGGGTGCTATTGGAATTTGAAAGTATCCGGAGAAACCGTCAAGAAAACAATAGTAACTATTCCCGGCTAACCTTTCCAACATTTGATCAATGAAAGGTAAGGAAAAGTGATCTTTTCTGGTGGCATCATTTAATTTTCTATAATCAATACAAACACGCCATCCCGTTACAGTCCTTGTAGGAATAAGCTCATTTTTTTAATTTGTGATGACAGTCATGCCACTCTTCTTAGGTACGCATTGAACTGGGCTTACCCATGAACAATCAGAGATTGGATAAATTAAACCTGCATCTAGCAGTTTAATAATTTCTTTCTTAACAACATCTTTCATATTAGGATTTAGTCTTCGTTGGCGTTGCACATAGGTTTTATGACCTTCTTCCATAAGGATTTTATGTGTGCAATACGAAGGACTTATGCCTTTAATGTCATGAATCTTCCATGCAATAGCTGGTTTATGAGCTTTTAGTACAGAAATGAGTTGAGATTTTTTATTTTCCGTAAGAGAAGACGATATTATTACAGGTAATTCAGATTCACCATGTAAATAAGCGTATTCCAAATGGTTTGGAAGTGGTTTTAACTCTAATGTCGGTGGTTCTTCTATCGATGATTTATATCGATATCTGTCTTCTTCTTTTAACATTTGAATTTCTTCTGTTGTTGGTTCATATCCATTAGCCGTGAGTGTAGCTAACATTTCAGCTTCATTAATTGGTTCAGTTCCTTTCCCTAAAGAACATTCTCCCGTTCCTTGTAATTCTGGAAATTCTTCTAACAATTCTGCATGTGAATCTATAGTTTGAATATAATAACATGTATCATCTGTAGATTGCGGTTGTTGCATGGCTCTATCAACAGAAAAGGTAACATTCTCATCCTCTATACTTAGGGTCAGTTTCTTACCAAACACGTCTATTATTGCTTTAGCCGTGTTTAAGAATGGTCTTCCTAATATGAGAGGAACTCGAGAATCTTCTTCCATGTCCAGAATAACAAAGTCTACTGGAAATACTAAAGTACCAACTTTAACTAGCATGTTTTCCATTATCCCTCTAGGATATTTTACTGATCGATCGTGTAACGACCTGACTTTTTCGACTTGCTTTTGTGCCTTGTGTTTTAGCGAAACTGCGTATTTGTGCGTACTGTGCTACTTTATACTCTAGAACCTTTATATACATGGTTTACTTTCATTTATGTGTTAAAACGTGCCTTAGAGTACGTAGGATACTTAACTTGATCACCAGATGCTTTATGACCGTTAGTGTCACTTGACGTTTTGAATAAACCGCGAACTGCGCACACGTTTAACTTTTGTCGTAATTGGAATATTATGACTACGAAATATTAATTATTATTTCATAATAATAATTACTTGGGTTTATGGATGCTTAATTATGCGTAGTAATTTAATTATGCTTACTAGTTAGTCTTGTTGTACTTTCTACCTTGTTGGACTTAAGCCCACCCTACTCTAGCTAGTAGCCCATTTAATTAGCCAAATTATTATTAGCTAGTGACTCAATAATAAGTAAGACAAATGCCCATTTATTAGAGGGAACATACTAGGATTTATGTCAAGTATTATCCTTAATGTTGCATGGGATCCTAACATAAGCACCAACTTTAGACAACCATTAACCAAAAAGCAACTTTTTGTCCCCCTTGTCCCCCCTCAAATTTTCGGCCACCACCACCATCCCCTCCCTCATTCACCTATAAATACCACCCTTATTCCATTCATTTAACACTTGCTCTCATTTGTATTTCACACACACTTATTCTCCTATCTTCTCTCTAGTCTTTCTCACTCTAAAACTTGTAAGTTTTTGATCTTTTTCTTCTTCTTTTCTTTTCATTTTCGAATTCATCATCATCATAAAGGGTCTAGCTTTTTAGCTTTTGATCTTGATTATATCTTGTAGATTCAAACATGGATTTGAATCCTTCAAGAACATGGAAGATTCAAGCTTTCTAGCTTTGAATCTTCACCCACTTTGTAGATCTATATATTTTTAACTTTAATCTTGTTATTTTGTTATAAAGATTCATACTTGTGTTTGTAATCTTCATGTAACTTAAAGATCCAAGCTTTATGCTTCAAGATCTTCAAGAACAATCAAGATGCAAGCTTTCTAGCTTGGATCTTCATATCTTTTGTTAGATCTAAGTTTTCTAACTTATGATCTCATTATTTTGATATAAAGATCAAAACTTGTGTTTATGGTCTTCATATAACTTAAAGATCCAAGCTTTATGCTGCAAGATCTTCAAGAACACTAAAGGTTCAAGCTTTCTAGCTTTGTGACCTTATAACTTGTGTGAAAGGGATCCAAGCTCTCTAGCTTAGGGTTCCATCACTTCATTTGACTTAGATTATGTTCATACTTGCTTGATTGAAATAAAGTTTGTAGCTTTAGTTGTAAATGTAACTTGTAATTGTGTTAAGA
Source organism: Rutidosis leptorrhynchoides (assembly GCF_046630445.1). Taxonomy (NCBI): domain Eukaryota; kingdom Viridiplantae; phylum Streptophyta; class Magnoliopsida; order Asterales; family Asteraceae; genus Rutidosis; species Rutidosis leptorrhynchoides. Next base: position 353,492,326 of record NC_092339.1, read on the forward strand.
CTAAGGATTTGATGTAACCTTGGTTCATCATCCATCTAAGACTCTTAAATGAGTTGTGTTCTTACTTGGTCTTAACATATTGTGTGTTGATGGTAGAATCTTGGTCAAGGTGATGCTAATCTATCAACGAGTTGTACACTTGAAGCTACAAGCATCAAGGATGAGAACCGTGATGAACATCAAGTACTAAGAACCCCACCGGAGCACCTTACCTACTGTTTTTCGTATCTGATCAGACCACCTGGGCTACTGGAAAGTTGAGTTTCAGTTAGTTCAGTTCGAGTATATGATTTTCCATTTAGGCCTCGTCTTAATCAGAGTTACGGTTTAGGATTTATGGCCCTCCGAAAGTCACTACGCCCTTGTAACGTTGTGCTGAAATTTCTGACCTACTCGCACTTAAATCGGCGCCACAGTCAAAAGAAGACGATTTAGGTTCTGAAAATTGGTCAGCGGTTAGGGGACTCATATACGGAGCCATGGCCACTGATTACGCGTCTTTTTGATTTACGTAGAGGTCGTAGCAGCTGACCGAAGTCAGCCTATTGTTTCAATCTCTATTCTTGTCAAACTTACTTAGCTTTTATGATGATGAATGATGATGATGATGACACTTAAATTTATTTTATGCACTATTAGAACTTATAAAGACAACCTACTGACCTAGTAACCTTTGATTTGGGTTGATGACCTTTCGGACCGACTTACTACTTGCACACTTTGATTACCGACTTTACCGCTTTTATCACTGTGAGTTATAGCATCCCTTTTTACTTATACTATTTTTGGAACTGAGAATACATGCGCTTTTTATGTTTTGCTTACTTGACATGAGTACTTAAACTTTACATATGTGTGGGTTATACAACGGCATAAAGATTCCCCTTAGCACGGTAACATTTAACTATTGGTTTTTGAACCGGTAGACGCGAATATTAGATATGGATTCATAGGGTTTGACATCCCCACTCGGGCTAGTCGCGCTAGCATTTAACGGGTGTTTAATACTTCGAGGACATACGCACTCGCCAGGTGTACTTTTAGGGGGTGATATTTATATTTACGTTAAGTCTAGTTACCATGTGCCCACGGTTATACATATGCTTTTCATACTGTTTTAAAACATTGAAATCTCGTGGTCAATCTTATATTACTGTTACAATTTAAACTATAGCTCACCAACATTATTGTTGACGTTTTTAAGCATGTTTTCTCAGGTGCTTAGAGGTTTGTTGCTTCCGCTGTTAGACTTGCTGTCATGCTGTTAGACTTGATGTCATGCTGTTTAGACTTGCTGTTAAGGACCTGCTGTGTTAGATAACCGCTGCATAACTTAGAGATGTCTCAATCATGAAACTTTTAATTTGCATTCGCAACTTATGTTATTTGAATAATGGTTTTGTAATGACCTCTGTATCACGTTATCATTTGTAAACACTATGTTTTTATGAATGCAAACTGGTTTTCAAACAGCATGTAGTACTTGACCGTGTAAAGATCCTGTTGATGACGAATCGTACACGATGTTTTTGTACGGGGCGTCACAGATCGGCTAGTTGTATACTTATTCGTGTTGGTTTCAGTTCTCCAAGGTCTAGTTTAGTGTATAATAAATACGGCATTAAATTTATACTAGCATCTAAGTCTGCCAATGCTTCTATTGAACTAAGACTACTCAGAAAACATGGAATTGTGAAACTTCCTGGATCAGAGAGTTTTTCTGGTATCTTATTCAACAGCACTGAAGAACAATTAGCATTCATAGTAACAGCCGAGAGTTCTTCCATTTTCTTTCTATTTGTGATTAGATCTTTTAGAAATTTAGCATATCTAGGCATTCCTGTTATCACATCAATGAAAAGAAGATTGACATTTATCTGTTTAAACATATCCAAGAATTTGGATTGCTCGGCTTCAAGTCTTTCTTTTCTCATTTTACTCGGGTAAGGAAGCTGTGGTTGGTATGGTTTAACATAAGGCTTAGCCTTAAATGTGTTATCTTCATTAACCTTTTCAACTACCGGTTATGTTTCCTTATCTTGCTCAGATTGTGGTTCTTGTATAGTAGGAGTAGAGTCATCAGAAATTACAGGTATTTCAGGTGGTTTAAGTGTAATACCACTTCTTGTGGTAATGGCTTTAGATGTTTCATTCCGGGAATTAGCATTTGTATCACTAGGTAGACTTCCTGATTTTCTTTCACCTATTAACCTTGCTAGGTTGCTTACTTCTTGTTCCAGATTTTGAATTGAAGCTTGTTGATTTCTAAATTCTTGAGCATTTTATTCATTGGTTTGTTTCTGAGATGTGAAAAATTGAGTTTGAGATTCAACTAGCTTTGACATCATATCTTCTAAATTTGGCTTTTTATCATTGGTTTGTGGTGGTTTATTTTGAAAAATAGGTCTTTGCTGATTGTAAGTATTATTGGATACTTGTTGATTGCTAGGACCTTGTTGATTGTTGTATGGAACATTTCGGTTATAATTCTGGTTTTGATTGTAGTTTGGTCTTGGCGGTTGATAATTATTCTGATAATTATTTCCAGGCCTTTGGTTTATGTATGAAACGTTCTCTCTTTGTTCCATTGTTTGTTCAATACTGAGACAATCTTTTGTCAAATGTGGTCCTCCACACTGCTCACAACTAATTCGTATTGCGTGAATATCTTTAGTCATCTTTTCCATTCGTCTTTCGAAAGCATCTATCTTTGCGGACATGGAATCAAAGTCATGGCTAGAATCGGCTCTAGCCACTTTAGATGATCTAACGATATCTTTTTCTTGATGCCACTCATGTGAGTGGGAAGCAGTGTTATCAATAATTTTGTAAGCTTCAGTTGCGGTTTTCTTCATAATGGAACCACCAGCTGCTATATCGATGTCTTTTCTTGTAGTGATGTCGCATCCTTGGTAGAATATTTGTACTATTTGATAAGTGTCTAAACCATGTTGCGGACATCCTCTTAATAACTTTCCAAATCTTGTCCACGCCTCATATAGAGTTTCATTTGGCTTCTGCGTGAACGTAACAATTTCTCCTTGAAGTCTCACGGATTTAGATGCCGGAAAGAATTGTTTAAGAAATTTTTCAACTAAGACATCCCATGTATCAATCGCCCCTTCAGGTAACGATTCTAACCAATGTTTGGCTTCTTCCTTTAAAGTCCAGAGAAATAACATGAGAGATATCTATTCATCCTCCATTTCTCTGATTTTAAATAGAGTACAGATCCTATTAAAGGTTCGAAGATGTTCGTTTGGATCTTCCTTCGGCGCACCACTAAATTGGCATTGATTAGTTACCATGTGTAGGATTTGTCCTTTGATTTCAAAATTTGGCGCATTAATGTCTGGTTAAGTAATTGCATGACCTTGGCCAGTGCATTTAGCTCTCATTCTGTCTTCCATACTTAGAGGTTCCAGATGTTCCATGATTGAATTTGTTGAATCTGAATCACTAGAGGATTTTGACTTAATGGTTTCTTCCTCGACAATCTCTGGATGAGTAATTTGTGGTTCAGGAGGAATGATTAATGGTTCAGGATCTCTGATTTGTCCCTGAATATCCTCCGGATTCTCAATTATGAGGTCGGGTTCAAAAAATGGATTATCGGAAATTTGAATTGGAGTACTTGGTCGACTAGATGACGATTCTAAAGAAAAATCAACGGCGACAATGTTGTCTAGATATCTTGATCGAGTTACAGGTGGTGAACGTATGAAAGGTGGTGAATGTATTGCTCGGTGCATTCACTGAATATCCTATTAGTTATAAAAGATAAAAATTATATAAGTTATCAAATTAATAGACTTTTCTGATTTTGCCCACGTTTCGAATAGCCAATAGATGCAGCAGGTAGCAGGACCCTTTAAATCGGAAGCCCACAACTCGCCACTAACAAATCCAACTATTACTACGAACCAGAAAATTTTGGATGTCTATCAATTTAACCGCTTAAAATAATTTTTTGTTTTGAAATTTTAGAGAAGAAATAGAAAATTCTATGTCCTAAAAACTAGAGAGTCGAGAAATAAGAAAGAAAAAGAGCGCGTCGAAAAATGTCGAAAAATAAAAGGTCGAAAAATTAAGCGTCGAAAAATAATAAAATGCAGTGTCGAAACTTAAAAGTCTAAAAACTAAAAATTAAAACTTACGTCTAAAGGTATTAAAGCTTAAAAGGAATTCTATATCCAAAATGGCAATAACTTAAAAAGTACTAAAATCTTAAAACGGCGTTACAAAATTCTAAAGCACCTAAATCTTAGTCTAAAGAAAAAATACTTAAGGGATTTTACGGCAAAGCCTAAAAATCTAGAGCTAATATGGCAAAATACTAAGTTTAAAACTAGTTACGAACGATAAATATATAAATTACGATTAAACGATTAAAAATATACACAATATAAAAATAGGCTTAAAGTTATAAAAATACAATTTTACAAAAATATTATATTTATATTATTATTTTATAAAAGTATTAATTTTATAAGTAATAAAACTAATTAATACTTAATATTATAAATTAAATAATAAAACTAAAACTAATATTAAAAACTAATTAAATAATTAAACCCTAATTAGGGTTGATTAATAATAATAATTAATAATACTCCGTAATTAATGTTGTACGATGTTGAAACCTGACGTGTCAGAATAGGCTCCGCGAGTGCGGATTTTTTCTGCCCAGGAGCTCCGCGAGTGCAGAGTATGCAGGTTCAGAAGAGATGCAAGCCAGAAATCGCAGGTTCAGTTTTAATTTTTTTTTATTTTATTTAAAATGTAATTTAAATAAAACTTATATTAAAAATTACTTATTAGTTTTTTTTATAACTTTTCACAATAAATAAAAATATAAACTTTTTAATAAACTTAACAATATATATATAGATTTTCTTTTTTTTATGTTTTTATATTTTTGTTTTTAATATTTAAAACTTATATTTTTACAAAAATAGATTAAAACTTAATAAAAATCTCTTTTTTTATATAGTGTTTCGCTTCGGCGTCGAATTGTCCCCGGCAGCGGCACCAAAAATACTTGATGTTAAAGCAGAGGGGTACAAAATAGTTATATTTTTGTTGCGAAATACTATTAAATACGACACAATTTTACACAAGTTATTTATTTATTTACAGGGTGGATATACCTAAAACTTGCTACAACACTTATAGGCAGTGTACCTAATCGTACAGTAGTGTAGTTTTTAGTAAGTTTGGTTCGTCCATAGAGAACTAGCCAAGTTTAACGCTATATTTTAAAAATATATTTGTATATAAATATATATATAAGTAGTAGTATTATTATAAAAGGGGTTTTTTACCGTTTAATGACTGGTTTGTCGATTTTATGTCTTAAGTCGCAATTAAAACCTAATGTAAAATATTAAATATACAAATGACTTAATTTAAAGCGTAAGTAAACGACGATAATAAAATTGCGATAATTAAAAGTGCGATAAATAAAATGACAGTAAATAAAAGTGCGATGAAATATGAAATAAAGAAATTATGCTTATTTAAACTTCCGTAATCATGATGTTTGACGTGTTGATTTTAGTTTATTACCATGGGTTAATTGTCATTTGTTCTGGATTATTCGATATGTCCATCTGGTTTTTGTCCATAACAGTCCATCAGTCATAAATATAAAGTGCGAGTGTCCTCGTCAAATTATCCTTATATCTGAAGTCAAATATTCCAACTAATTGGGGACTTAAACTGTAATAAGGTTTTAATACTTTATTATCAATTACACCAAGTGTCCTTGCATGTAATCCACCCCTGTTTTAATGAGTCCATTGACTATTAATCCATTACCGTGTCCGGTCAAATGAACGATTATTAGTACTTATAAATATCCCGCCCATCGTGTCTGATCGAGTGTATGTGGCTATTTATAATTACGTCCAATTGTAAATCTTTATATTAAATTAACGAACTATTATTCAGTTTAACAAATATAAAGCCTATTAATAGCCCATAGCCCAATTTCTACAAGTGTCGTTCTTTTGTCCAAACCCCAATTATAGTCCAAAGCCCAATTACCCCATCTTTAATTTTTAGCCCAACATCATGATTACTTCGATTTAAATAAGCATAATAATAACTTAGCTACGAGACATTAATTTAAAAAGGTTGAACATAACTTACAATGATTAATAATAGCGTAGCGTTACACGAACAGAATTTCGACTGACACACTTACAACATTCACTAACATAACCTTATTATTATTAATCTTAAATTAAAATTAAAATTATAATATATATATATATATATATATATATATATATATATATATATATATATATATATATATATATATATATATATATATATATATCGTGAGAGAGAGATTGAAAAAGGAGTAAGGAATCGATCAGAATGCGCGGCCTTTTATAGGCCCACGTTTCACTGTAGAGCTCCGTGAGTGCGAAGCTTTTGTTCATCACAACTCCGCTAGTGCGGAGGTCTGGAATCCAGCTCATAGATTAAATTCAAAACGTGGGCTGCGTATAATTATAATATATAATAATATATATAATTAATTATATATTATATTATATTCTTGTGCATAGTTGACTTGTAATTTTTGGTCCGTTGCGTCGCGCGCTGAAAGTTGGTTCATGTCTCGATTCCAGATTTTCGAACGCCTTTTCGTACAATTTAATATCTTGTACTTTGTGTTTCACGGTTTGTACTCTTGTAACTTTTAGACGTTTCTTATCAATAAATTGAACCACTTGGATTGTACTTTTTAGCTTTTTGGTCATTTGCGTCTTCAATTCGTCGAATCTGTCTTTTGTCTTCAACTTTTATTATTTAAACGAATATAACTTGTAAATAGAACAACTGCAACTAAAAGCTTGTCTTTCTTGAAGGATAATGCTATGAAATATATGTTTGTTTTTAGCATTATCAAATATTCCCACACTTGAGCGTTGCTTATCCTCAAGCAATATAGTCTTGAAATAAAAATACTATAATCAGTTCTTTATTCTTCACACTTTGTACATCAGTGATTTCTATACGGCGGTATGAACAATGGTAGTAACATTGTGGTTTACAGTCCCACATGACTATGAAAATTTGGATCCTTTAGGGAAATTGGATCTTTATGAAAACATTTGATCTTTTGAAAATTCAATCTAGCTTTTACCCTAGATAAGTTTTTCGGAATAACCCTTCACCGGTGTTTGCGAAATTGTTTTTGTGGGTTTTGTGGGTTTTAGATTTGAAAATTTTTGCTCAACACTTATTGTTTTGTGTCACCCACTTGCTAACCTTGTATTGAGAAAGCAACACGTCCAGTTTACTTGCTCCGTATATTACCTTTCAGTAAACTACCGTCCAGTTGTAAAGGAAAGCGTTGAACAAGCAACTGTTGAGGCAATGTCCCGTGACATGCTTCTGATTATGGTTTATAACGTGTCGGATGCAATTACTATCCTTGGTAGGAGCAATAGTAAAGATCACCCTATAGTTTTTCGGTCTGGCACAAGGTTCTGTCTTTGACCATGCTATGCAACCACCGTTCTTATGGTTGACACCCGATTTGGTTCAGGTGACCTAATGAATTCCAGGTGAATTCCTAGGATTTTACGTTCAATGGTAATGAACGCATTAAAAATGGGTTTTCAGAAAACAAATCGGTTTTAATCTGATCAAAATATTTTCTCGTTCAAGCTCGAGTTTAGATATCATTGAATTCCATGAGTTTGAATTCTCAATCTTTAAGGTCAATCTCAAGGATTGAGTAATATCAGTCTTAAAAGCTAATTTTTTTTTTTATCTTTAAGGAGATTATCCTTTCTGGGGATCTGATTCATTAGTCTTATAAGCTAATTTGCACTGTGCCCCCCATTGTACGAGACAGATCCTCTCATGGTTAGGATAAGTCTGACCACTTGGCGACCCTGTTTGATGCTGAGGTCCGTGGATTTCCAGCTAATTTTTGAGAAAACTTTTCAAGGTTTTTCGTGGACTCTACAACTGGTCTGGACGATAACTTCCTGACCTAAATCAAGAAGCGCATGTCTTTTTCTCGGAAGACTTTACTTCCTTTTAAATCAAGTGGCACATTTCTTTCAAATATACTATAAGAAATCGGGTAAAACTGATAAAATTGTCCAAAACAAAAGTATCTTCAATTATTTGTACACAAATATGTGATATATGTTCTAAATAACTTGGTAAATTTTTCCCACACTTGGCTTTTATTTTCCTTTCTTTGCCTTTTTATTTTCCTCTATTCCATTTTAAATAAATTCAAGCATTTTGGGTTGTTTCTCAATTTATGTCCTTTCCGAGGTAACAATAATTTCGGTGTTAACACATAGTTTTATCGGTCATAAATATGTATAAACATGATTTTGAGTTCATTTAGTTGAAAATTTTGAAATTTTTTACTAGAATTGGGTAGTCAGTATATAAGACTAGAGTTGTTCTTTATTATCAGAGAGCACTAGATTCTAATACAACTACTGCGTTACTAGTATTTTTAATGGTAACCAAGTGTTTAAATTTAAAATTTTAAAAATCCGAAAGAATTTAATCCCTTCCCATACTTAAGATCTTGCAATGCCCTCATTTGCAAGAAATCAGTAATAATTTAAATTATTGAGGGTGATTAGCGTAGAAAAATGATTATATTTTACCAAAGTTTCCAAACATATTGTTGTTTATGTTGAATGATAAATGGTGCACATCATTTGTTCATTCCGTCTTGTTGTTACATCACATTTGTTTTGCATCTTTTCGTCAAAATTAGTTACTTTTCCCTCTAATAAATGGGCATTTGTCTTACATATTAATGGGTCACTAGCTATTAATAATTGGGGTAATTAAATAGTCCACAAACTAGTGTAGGGTGGGCTAAGGCTCAACAAGGTAGAAAGTCTAACATGACTAACTAGTATGCTCTAGTAAATTACTAAGCATAATTAAGCATCCAAAAATCCAAGTAATTGTTATTATAAAATAACAATTAGTATTTCGTAGTCATAATATTCCGATTACGACAAAAATTAAACGTGTACGCAGTACGCAGTTCGTTAAAAACGTCAAGTGACACTAACGGTCATAAAGGCTTCCGAGGGTTAAGTTAAGTATCCTACATACTTAATGATACGTTTTAACATATTAACGAAAGTAATCAACATGTAGGGAGTCCCCAGAGTATAATGTAGCTTAGTACGCACAAATATGCAGTTTCGTGAAAACACAAAGCACAAAAGCAAGTCGAAAAAGTCAGGTCGTTACATTACCCACTTGTTAATGAAAATTTCGTCCCGAAATTTTAGGCCGAGGTAGACGGTAGAGTCAGGAAGAGGTGAGGATACTTCTACATCATTTGATCCTCTCGTTCCCAAGTAAACTCAGGTCCTCGTTTTGCATTCCATCGGACTCGGACGATCGGAATCTTGTTGCGTTTCAAGGTTTTGACCTCACATTCCATAATTTCGACAGGTTCTTCCACAAAATGAAGTTTGTCATCAATCGTAAGCTCCTCAAGTGCTATGACGAGTTCTGGTTCCGCAAGACACTTCTTCAGATTTGATACATGGAAGGTAGGATGAACGGAGCTCAATTGAGTCGAAAGATCTAAACGGTAAGCAACGGGTCCAACACGCTCCAAGACTTCAAAAGGACCAGTATATCGTGGGTTCAACTTTCCACGTTTTCCGAAACGGATTACACCTTTCCAAGGTGAGACTTTCAACATAACGTGGTCACCGATTTGAAATTCGCGATCCCCGCGTTTAAGGTCGGCATAGCTCTTCTGACGATCACGGGCCGTCTTGAGCCTTGCTTGAATTTGGACAATCTTCTCGGTTGTTTCATGGACGAGTTCGGGACCGGTGAGTTGTTTTTCACCTACTTCGACCCAACAAATAGGAGAACAACACTTGCGGCCATACAACACTTCAAAAGGTGCGGCATTAATTCTCGAATGATAGCTGTTGTTGTAAGAAAATCCGGCTAGCGGCAAATGCTTTTCCCAAGCTTTTCCGAAATCAATAACGCAAGCACGCAACATGTCCTCCAAAGTCTGAATCATTCGTTCACTTTGTTAGTCAGTTTACGGGTGATACACAGTGCTCATGTCGAGACGAGTTCCCAAGGCTTCTTGCAAAGAACGCCAAAATCTAGAATCGAAACGGGTATCGCGATCTGAGATAATCGATAAGGGTACACCGTGTCGAGATACAACTTCCTTTATGTATAGCTGCGCCAGTCTTTCCATCGTATCGGTTTCCTTCATGGCTAGGAAGTGAGCAGATTTGGTAAGACGGTCAACGATAACCCAGATGGTATCATAACCTCCTACCGTTTTCGGTAGCTTTGTGATGAAATCTAATGTTATTCCTTCCCACTTCCATTGCAGGATTTCTGTGATGACCCGGGAATTTCCAACTAAATTTAAACTTAATCTTTATTTGATTTCGACACTATAAGCAAAGTCTGTAGAGTTGAGTTTCAAAACTTTTGGAACTGCTTACATGAATTCTTTTGTCTTGTGACTAACCCCGACGATTCACGAACAATTGTTTGTAAATAAATATGTATATATATATATAAATGTAAGTATATATAATAATTTAAAAATTATAAAATATAATTTAAACACTAAAATTAAATAAGTAAAATAAGATATAAAATAATTAAGTTGTACTTAAAATGAATTTACATATAAATATATGATTATTATAGATAATTATTATAATATGTATGTTGTAACATATATATATATATATATATATATATACATACACACACACACACATATATATATATATATATATATATATATATATATATATATATATATATATAAGAATATAATACCCAATATAAGTTACCATATATATATATATATATATATATATATATATATATATAATTATTAAATATTATGTAATTAATAATTTGTATATACCAAATGTAAATACAAGTTAAGAATATAGTTGTCATAATAACTTTCATTATTAATTATTAATACAATACTAATATCAATATCAATTTTAGTTTTAGGAATACATTATAATGAATATTTAAATATTAACAGTTATGATAATTATTATTATTATGTATTAGTATTATAATTATTGTTAGTGAAATTATTATTAAGAATTATAAATATTATAATTATTATTATTGTTATCGTTGTCAATATAACTATTATATTATAATGAGTAGAATTTTTTTTAGATTATTATTATTATTATTATTATTATTATTATTTTTACTAATAACATTAAAATCATTATTATTAATATTATTAGAAAAGAATACAATTTATTATTTGTATCATTAAGAATAATATTATTATCATCCTTATAGATTATTATTAACAAATTTATTAAGAAATATAATATTGGTTATTATTAATACCCTCATATTATTATCATTATTGTTCTTATTTATTATTATATATACTTTATTACTAATAATTAATATAATTATTATTAATTAGTATTAATATTATTAATGTATTTGTTATTTGTTAAAAACTTATTTATAAAATTTATAAAAAAAAAATAATTGTACCATTCAGTTCAAGGTACCTATCAAGCTGTATATAGCTTTGTTTTCTTGTCCCAATTTTGAATTAAGATTCGAAATCCATAACAGATGAATCCAAATTAATTTACCCATCACAATCAATTTTTTTTCTTTCTTCATATATTTTATTTTTCTGTCTGATTGGAAGTTCGACCACAAACTATCAGTAGCAAACAAGAATCGATTATTCCTTATGTACTAGTTTGAATTATTCGTTATCATCTTTATATACAGCAACAATACAACTGCAAATTCGAAATTTACACAGAAATATATTTTACAGTTTATTTTTTTCTTTTTTTTCTCTGTTTTGACAATTTTTCCAAAAACTCGAAATCCAATTCCATTTCAAAATCCACAATTACAGTTTTGTTAGGAATATCTCATTGAATCTATCTGGAGAATTACAACTCTTAATTTTTCGAAACGAGTTTGAATTTAAGAGTCAAAGTTTTGTTTTAAAAAGTCAAACGAATCGTTCACCGTGAAATTCGAATTCTTGTTTGTGTTTCAAGGTAAATTGATGAATTCAATAGTTTGTATATATGATTTACAAACTATTTTAAGTTGTAATCATAATCTAATACGTACTCGAATTCAAAATCTATTTTTTTATATATACTACCGTAAACTGCTGTACAGCAGTTTTATTTTTTTATTTTTACGATATCAGATAATTCAAATAATTATATAGCTCGTTTACATATTATTTGATAATCCTAAAAATATTTTGGCGAATGTTTATCATGTGGTTAAACTCCTGGTCGATTGGGTTGTGGTTGAAGAAGATGAAAATCATTAAAATTAAACTGGTTAAATAAATTACAGTGGCGAGATATAACAGATTATGGGCAGTAGCTCAGTTGGTTAAGGTGTTAGCGAGTATCCGAGGGGTCATGGGTTCGAGCCCTGCTTTGGGGCATTTCTTTTTATGAAGGGCTTAGGAGGTAGCTTTCTCTTTATTTATTTATTTATTTATTAATATCAATATTATTATTGTTATTATTATTAGTATTAATTATAACTTTTATTATTATTATTATTCATTAATATTAGTATTATTCATTAATATTAGTATTATTAACATACTTATAATTATTATTACCATAATTATATGTATTACACCTATTATCATTATTATGAGTATTAGTTACGAGATTATCATTAATACCATTATTATCAATATGTATTATTATTATCATGATTACTAATATTATCATTATTAATAAGATTTCTATTATTATTATTATTATACGTAACAATGTTAACAACATCATTATTAGTATTATTATTAATAACGTTATTATTAATATTATCATTAGTAATTCATTAGTATTATCAAAAACTATCTTTTAAGTAGATAAATGCTTTGTACATAAAATAATCTTATTATATATACTATAATTATATCAATATTTTACATAACTATACATATATCAAACCTATTAATATTATTTATATAAATACTTACAAACAACAAACTATTGATTTTTAATATAACACTAAACGAATATGTATATGAACAGGGATATATATCTATATAAATCTTAATCATTTTAAATATATATACAAAGTAAATATACATAATATATAATTTAAGATATAATAAATAAATTTGTTCAGTTATGATTACATATTTTAAATTATATACGAATGGTATAGGTTCGTGAATCCGATGCCAACCCTGCATCGTTCAGTTTGTCTAATGTCGTCATATGTATTTTTACTACAAAATACATTAGGTGAGTTTCATTTGCTCTCTTTTACTCATTACATTTTTGGGCTGAGAATACATGCACCGTTTTAATAACTGTTTTACAATATTTATATGTGTGAGTTTCATTAATACCTTTTTAAATGCTTTTGCAATATATATTTTTGGGACTGAGAATACATGCGCTGCTTTTATAAATGCTTTACGAAATAGACACAAGTAATCGAAACTACATTCTATGGTTGGATTATCTAATCGAATATGCCCTTTTTATTAAGTCTGGTAATCTAAGAATTAGGGAACAGACACCCTAATTGACGCGAACTCTAAAGATAGATCTATCGGGCCCAACAAGCCCCATCCAAAGTACCGGATTCTTTAGTACTTCGAAATTTATATCATGTCCGAAGGAGGATCCCGGAATGATGGGGATATTCTTAAAATGCATATTGTGAATGTCGGTTACCAGGTGTTCAATCCATATGAATGATATTTTTGTCTCTATGCATGGAACGTATGTTTATGAGAAATGGAAATATGAAATCTTGTGGTCTATTAAAATTATGAAATGATTGTTTATGATAAACTAATGAACTCACCAACCTTTTGGTTGACACTTGAAAGCATGTTTATTCTCAGGTACGAAAGAAATCTTCCGCTGTGCAATTGCTCATTTTAAAGATATTACTTGGAGTCATTCATGACATATTTCAAAAGACGTTGCATTCGAGTCGTTGAGTTCATCAAGATTATTATTAAGTCAATTATAGTTAGATATATTATAAATGGTATGCATGCCTTTAACCTTCAATGTAATGAAAGATTGTCTTTTCAAAAACGAATGCAATGTTTGTAAAATGTATCATATAGAGGTCAAGTACCTCGCGATGTAATCAACTGTTGTGAATCATTTATAATCGATATGGACTTCGTCCGGATGGATTAGGACGGGGCGTTTCAGTTGGTATCAGAGCGGTGGTGGTAGCGAACCAGGTCTTGCATTAGTGTGTCTAACTAGGAGTTGTTAGGATGCATTAGTGAGTCTGGACTTCGACTTAGTAGTTGTTAAGTTATATTAATAAGTCTGAACTTGAACCTGGTCTGCATGTCAAAAGTTTTGCTTATCAATTCATGTCGAAAATTACCTGCTTATCAATCTTAGGTAATCACTTGTTTATCATTCTTAGTCTAGACACATCATACTACAGTGATTGCATGAATAGTGTATAGACAAAAATTCATATCTTAGCGTATCTGATAATTCATATCTTAGCATATCTGCTATTGTTACCTTTGCCTGACAGATTCAGTAGATTCCTCCGTAACTTATGGGATTTTAGTATTATATATGCATATGTAAATTATGTATTGCTGGGTACTAATCTACATCCTATAATTTATTTCTTATCGAAAGATCCTTCATCTGATTGTATGAGATGAATCCCTCAACCAGTTCCAATTCCTCGAATTCCGACAGCTATTCTGATATGGGGTTTCACCTAAGCTCCGAAAGAAGTATCACCAGAATGAATCAACCAATCAGCCATTCCCAATTCATTTGATGCATTCGTAGTCGACTTAATCAATGGAGACGCGAAGAAGGCGATCCCTTCCACCAACTGAATTCACCTCTTGACAATGAACCTGAAGCGTTTACCGGCGGACCTATCCGAAACACCATTTTCAGCCTCATTTCCAGGGTAGCTAGTCACGATTATATTCTATCTAAAATTCTAAACCTTATTCATCTGCTCGTTCCGACCGACAATCATCTTGGAATAATAGGAGAGGTCAACGAAATTCGCTCTCGAGTAATCAATCTGGAGAATATGGTACAAAATGTACCAGCTTCAGCAACATCACTGGCACCAACAGTACCATCAGTAACAACACCAGTGCCATCAACAATCCATGCCTCAACATCTCATTATGTACCTCGAGTATAATCATCGTTCTACGTATCGTTCTACATCGATTATCTTCGTTCTTCATGACGATTAAGTAATCTCTAAATATTTTAGAGATTATGTATTCTAGTTCTAATGGTAAACCAAATGAGTTTAATCTCATATTAACTCATTAAATCCATTATTATATCTGAAGAAAATATATATATGTATATATATTTTCATAAAGATTGTAATTAAAAATTCTTTAGTACAAACTGTTAATGATGAAAATATTTTAACGGGTAGGTAATACCCGAGGAATATTTAAATTTCACATTAATAAGTTACATTGTACGTTCTTCGAATCTGTTTCAACAGTCATTTACTATCCTACTTGCAACCACAGCTATACGAATCCGTTCATCACAGAATAACCATTTTCATTCAATTTCATATTTGGATTTTGACCTATCAGAATCCGACAAGTGGCATAATGAAGAAAACATTGGACAAAATAAAATTTGTTATAAACAAACAAATTTACTATGAGAAATTTTGTTAAGAATCCACGCTAACAAAATTCTAGCTAACTGTTCCTAGCTAACTGTTAATTCCGTATTACATTTTATTTATCGCAATTTAATTATCGCAATTTATTTTATCGCAATTTAATTCTAGCAATTTTATTTATTGTTATTTAATTTCTGTTATTTACTTTACGCACTTTATTTATCGTTATTTAATTTCTGTTATTTATTTTACGCACTTTAAATATCGGGACACGTATTCAAGGTTTTGACATATCATATCGAAGCATCTATATATATTATTTGGAATAACCATAGACACTCTATATGCAGTAATGATCGAGTTCTCTATACAGGGTTGAGGTTGATTCTACAATAATATATATAGTTTGAGTTGTGATCGAGTCTGAGACGTATACGGGTCACGACACGTATTAATTAATTCGAATATTATATATTAAACTATATATGAATTATTGGACTGTCAACTGTGGACTATCGACTGTGGATTAATAACATTGGACAATTAAAATGAATTAAAATATTGATTATAACATATGAAACTAAACAATTCTTCAAGTCTGCCACTTGATTTTGTCTTAAACATCATTTGTATCTTCACGATTACATTCTGCGTTCAAACCTTTCATGATTCTTGAAAACACCTCAATCGAGAGGATGAACCAACCGCACTTCATTTACAGGAGAAAAGATTGATGCATATAGTGATGCACCTGAAAACACTCGGAACCTGAGTAAACGTTTAACACGTAGCTGTGCTAATTCCTTTAGCGTTATTATTACCGAAAATAAATTTGCATCTGCTGTTCGAGATAGCCAGTTTTGTAACAGCTCCAGCAAGACAACTTCGACTTTTCGTACGAAACAACCTTATTATAACGTTGATATATACGCGTGCTCTTTTATTGTTACCAGGGATCCTTTCATATTCCACCATATTACCATCAGCGTTTAATCATCTAAAAATACAATTTTCTTGAAACCACCTCGGATTAATAACCGATGATTCAGATATCATAGCGTTAAATGCAGAGGAAACAGAAAAATGGTAGATGGTCTAAATGACCAAAAGTTTGATGATAAAGAAAGGAGTGTTAGGAACGCTCGATAGAAAATTGGGTATTGAAAAATAGATTGAGCTACCCATGAAGGAGACCAAGGACAAATACAAGGACCAAACCCTATATTCAAAGAATTCAGGTAATTCTGGATCCGTTGAAATCTTTAGAGAATATCTTGCTTCGAAGTCATGTTAAAATCTAGCAGAAAATCTTTCTCCATCAACCATCGAACTTAGAAATTCCAAAATATCATCATCAATATCTTCGATATTTCTGAGGATATTTTCATAAATATTCTCGTCCGAAATTATATACCTCCTTGTGCTTCCTGTGTATCATTATATTGGAAACATTCAATAGAAAATTTAGTACCGAAAAGCAGATTATGCGAAACTAGGAAGAAAGCCGTGGACAAATCACAAAGAATAAGTTTGACTTCAAAGAATTCAAATGATTCAATGTCTGCTAAAGTCTTTAGTGAATATCTTGCTCCTTACTCTAAACCCTTGCAGATAATAGTTTCTATCATCCTCTGATCTTAGATATTTCGAGATATTATCGTATCTTTCATTATAAATATCCTCCATATTTCTGGAGATATTTTTATAACTATTCTTATCTGAAATCATTAATCTCTTCGTGCTATCAGTGTTACATCATATAGAAACTGTTAGTTTCTATATTCTGTAAACTTTAGAGCTTAAAATATGAATGTTATTGAAGTAATGTTGGGAACTGATGCATGAATTAGTATAATATAATGACACTTGATCAACGTGATTATATTACAGTAAGTCATGCTGAGTTCTAATGGAACATGATTGTTCACAGTAGATCATACCACCATCATGTGTCACGTTACATAACTCTTTCATTCTAATTAACTCCTGAACATATCAAGAAAGTATATTCTTGATAGCTCTATTCTTAATGGTTCTGGTAATTTGACGAATCAAATCGTGCTATTACGTTCTTTCTTGATTATAACATTAAATTCATTCGAAACTCCATACTTACAAATTCTAGACCATTACTCATTTTACTAGAGATCGAGAGATGATTAAAAAGACGAAGAGTTCCGAAACATAAAGGAAGATATAAAACTCGACAACAACACTGAAATTACAATAATTAAAAATTAAAAAAAAATTCACGAAAATTAAAAATTAAAAGATTACAATCAAACTACTCGTCATCATCTATTGTCATCTGTAGTAGCGTTCACCAGTCATTTCACCGTCCGTGAGGTACTCTGGAGACATCGGTATTTCTCTTGATGCCTCAACTGCTGCTTCAGCTGATTCATCGAGGTAACGATAACCCAACGTCTCTTCATCTTCAAGAACCGCATACAAAGAAATGCATTTACCGCGATCTTCAATGGTATCTTTTATAAAGTACCATTGATCATCGGTACACAGAAAACTTGCTCTACAATCCGCATCATAATCGTCTTTATAAAAGAACACAGACGTGAATTCACACGGAATTTTTTCCTTCAGAAAGGATAGCAAGTTTTGTAAACCAACATCACGAATGTCAATATCTTCAAATGAAATACTGTCGCTCCACTTATATTCCTTCATTTGATTACGGAAATCACCTCCGTAATGAACATCGAATGAAATAATCATTGGGGGAAGTGTTAACATTTTGCAGTTTGGGAGTGTTTGATTTTGATTTTGAGAAAGGTAAAAATATAAAAGAAATATATGTTTGAGTGTATAAAATGAAGTATATGGTTGGTGTTTTTATAGTGTAAAAGTGACCGTTGGGATAGCCGTTGGAATTTTTTTTATTTTACTAACGGCTAAAAATTTGGGCAAGTTTTTGGGCGAAGGTGGACGATGCCCGTTGGGACCTCTCTCATGATAGTTTCATTCGTTCTCTTCGAATAATCGAATTATTTTATCTGTATTATTCAATAATGATAAAACTCTAATTATCAGCTCATATTCGTCAGGAAAACATATTTATTGTTATCCATGACGACCTCACTCAAATTTCGGGATGAAATTTCTTTAACGGGTAGGTACTGTGATGACCCGGGAATTTCCAACTAAATTTAAACTTAATCTTTATTTGATTTCGACACGATAAGTAAAGTCTGTAGAGTTGAGTTTCAAAACTTTTGGAACTGCTTACATGAATTCTTTTGTCTTGTGACTAACCCCGACGATTCACGAACAATTGTTTGTAAATAAATATGTATATATATAAATGTAAGTATATATAATAATTTAAAAATTATAAAATATAATTTAAACACTAAAATTAAATAAGTAAAATAAGATATAAAATAATTAAGTTGTACTTAAAATGAATTTACATATAAATATATGATTATTATAGATAATTATTATAATATGTATATTGTAACATATATATATATATATATATATATATATATATATATATATATATATATATATATATATATATATATATATATATATATAAGAATATAATACCCAATATAAGTTACCATATATATATATATATATATATAATTATTAAATATTACGTAATTAATAATTTGTATATACCAAATGTAAATACAAGTTAAGAATATAGTTGTCATAATAACTTTCATTATTAATTATTAATACAATACTAATATCAATATCAATTTTAGTTTTAGGAATACATTATAATGAATATTTAAATATTAACAGTTATGATAATTATTATTATTATGTATTAGTATTATAATTATTGTTAGTGTAATTATTATTAAGAATTATAAATATTATAATTATTATTATTGTTATCGTTGTCAATATAACTATTATATTATAATGAGTAGAATTTTTTTTAGATTATTATTATTATTATTATTATTATTTTTACTAATAACATTAAAATCATTATTATTAATATTATTAGAAAAGAATACAATTTATTATTTGTATCATTAAGAATAATATTATTATCATCCTTATAGATTATTATTAACAAATTTATTAAGAAATATAATATTGGTTATTATTAATACCCTCATATTATTATCATTATTGTTCTTATTTATTATTATATATACTTTATTACTAATAATTAATATAATTATTATTAATTAGTATTAATATTATTAATGTATTTGTTATTTGTTAAAAACTTATTTATATAATTTATAAAAAAAAAAATTGTACCATTCAGTTCAAGGTACCTATCAAGCTGTATATAGCTTTGTTTCCTTGTCCCAATTCTGAATTAAGATTCAAAATCCATAACAGATGAATCCAAATTAAGTTACCCATCACAATCAATTTTTTTTCTTTCTTCATATATTTTATTTTTCTGTCTGATTGGAAGTTCGACCACAAACTATCAGTAGCAAACAAGAATCGATTATTCCTTATGTACTAGTTTGAATTATTCGTTATCATCTTTATATACAGCAACAATACAACTGCAAATTCGAAATTTACACAGAAATATATTTTACAGTTTATTTTTTTCTTTTTTTTCTCTGTTTTGACAATTTTTCCAAAAACTCGAAATCTAATTCCATTTCAAAATCCACAATTACAGTTTTGTTAGGAATATCTCATTGAATCTATCTGGAGAATTACAACTCTTAATTTTTCGAAACGAGTTTGAATTTAAGAGTCATAGTTTTGTTTTAAAAAGTCAAACGAATCGTTCATCGTGAAATTCGAATTCTTGTTTGTGTTTCAAGGTAAATTGATGAATTCAATAGTTTATATATATGATTTACAAACTATTTTAAGTTGTAATCATAATCTAATACGTACTCGAATTCAAAATCTATTTTTTATATATACTACCATAAACTGCTGTACAACAGTTTTATTTTTTTATTTTTACGATATCAGATAATTCAAATAATTATATAGCTCGTTTACATATTGTTTGATAATCCTAAAAATATTTTGGCGAATGTTTATCATGTGGTTAAACTCCTGGTCGATTGGGTTGTGGTTGAAAAAATTAAACGGGTTAAATAAATTACAGTGGCGAGATATAACAGATTATGGGCAGTAGCTCAGTTGGTTAAGGTGTTAGCGAGTATTCGAGGGGTCATGGGTTCGAGCCCTGCTTGGGGCATTTCTTTTTATGAAGGGCTTAGAAGGTAGCTTTCTCTTTATTTATTTATTTATTTATTAATATCAATATTATTATTGTTATTATTATTAGTATTAATTATAACTTTTATTATTATTATTATTCATTAATATTAGTATTATTAACATACTTATAATTATTATTACCATAATTATAAGTATTACACCTATTATCATTATTATGAGTATTAGATACGAGATTATCATTAATACCATTATTATCAATATGTATTATTATTATCATGATTACTAATATTATCATTATTAATAAGATTTATATTATTATTATTATACGTAACAATGTTAACAACATCATTATTAGTATTATTATTAATAACGTTATTATTAATATTATCATTAGTAATTCATTAGTATTATCAAAAACTATTTTTAGTAGATAAATGCTTTGTACATAAAATAAACTTATTATATATACTATAATTATATCAATATTTTACATAACTATACATATATCAAACCTATTAATATTATTTATATAAATACTTACAAACAACAAACTATTGATTTTTAATATAACACTAAACGAATATGTATATGAACAGGGATATATATCTATATAAATCTTAATCATTTTAAATATATATACAAAGTAAATATACATAATATATAATTTAAGATATAATAAATAAATTTGTTCAGTTATGATTACATATTTTAAATTATATACGAATGGTATAGGTTCGTGAATCCGAGGCCAACCCTGCATCGTTCAGTTTGTCTAATGTCGTCATATGTATTTTTACTACAAAATACATTAGGTGAGTTTCATTTGCTCTCTTTTACTCATTACATTTTTGGGCTGAGAATACATGCACTGTTTTAATAACTGTTTTACAATATTTATATGTGTGAGTTTCATTAATCCCTTTTTAAATGCTTTTGCAATATATATTTTTGGGACTGAGAATACATGAGCTGCTTTTATAAATGCTTTACGAAATAGACACAAGTAATCGAAACTACATTGTATGGTTGGATTATCTAATCGAATATGCCCTTTTTATTAAGTCTGGTAATCTAAGAATTAGGGAACAGACACCCTAATTGACGCGAACTCTAAAGATAGATCTATCGGGCCCAACAAGCCCCATCCAAAGTACCAGATGCTTTAGTACTTCGAAATTTATATCATGTCCGAAGGAGGATCCCGGAATGATGGGGATATTCTTAAAATGCATATTGTGAATGTCGATTACCAGGTGTTCAATCCATATGAATGATATTTTTGTCTCTATGCATGGGACATATGTTTATGAGAAATGGAAATATGAAATCTTGTGGTCTATTAAAATTATGAAATGATTGTTTATGATAAACTAATGAACTCACTAACCTTTTGGTTGACACTTGAAAGCATGTTTATTCTCATGTACGAAAGAAATCTTCCGCTGTGCAATTGCTCATTTTAAAGATATTACTTGGAGTCATTCATGACATATTTCAAAAGACGTTGCATTCGAGTCGTTGAGTTCATCAAGATTATTATTAAGTCAATTATAGCTAGATATATTATAAAATGGTATGCATGCCTTCAACCTTCAATGTAATGAAAGATTGTCTTTTCAAAAATGAATGCAATGTTTGTAAAATGTATCATATAGAGGTCAAGTACCTCGCGATGTAATCAACTATTGTAAATCGTTTATAATCGATATGGACTTCGTCCGGATGGATTAGGACGGGGCGTTTCAGTTGGTATCAGAGCGGTGGTCGTAGCGAACCAGGTCTTGCATTAGTGTGTCTAACTAGGAGTTGTTAGGATGCACTAGTGAGTCTGGACTTCGACTTAATAGTTGTTAAGTTATATTAATATGTCTGGACTTGAACCTGGTCTGCATGTCAAAAGTTTTACTTATAAATTCATGTCGAAAATTACCTGCTTATCAATCTTAGGGAATCACTTGCTTATCATTCTTAGTCTAGACACATCATACTACAGTGATTGCATGAATAGTGTATAGACAAAAATTCATATCTTAGCGTATCTGCTAATTCATATCTTAGCATATCTGCTATTGTTACCTTTGCCTGACAGATTCAGTAGATTCCTCCGTAACTTATGGGATTTTAGTATTATATATGCATATGTAAATTATGTATTGCAGGGTACTAATCTACATCCTATAATTTATTTCTTATCGAAAGATCCTTCATCTGATTGTATGAGATGAATCCCTCAACCAGTTCCAATTCCTCAGATTCCGACAGCTATTCTGATATGGGGTTTCACCTAAGCTCCGAAAGAAGTATCACCAGAATGAATCAACCAATCAGCCATTCCCAATTCATCTGATGCATTCGTAGTCGACTTAATCAATGGAGACACGAAGAAGGCGATCCCTTCCACCAACCGAATTCACCTCTTGACAATGAACCAGAAGCATTTACCGGCAGACCTATCCGAAACACCATTTTCAGCCTCATTTCCAGGGTAGCTAGTCACGATTATATTCTATCTAAAATTCTAAACCTTATTCATCAGCTCGTTCTGACCGACAATCATCTTGGAATAATAGGAGAAGTCAACGAACTTCGCGCTCGAGTAATCAATCTGGAGAATATGGTACAAAATGTACCAGCTTCAGCAACATCACCGGCACCAACAGTACCATCAGTAACAGCACCAGTGCCATCAACAATCCATGCCTCAACATCTCATTATGTACCTCGAGTATAATCATCGTTCTACGTATCGTTCTACATCGATTATCTTCGTTCTTCATGACGATTAAGTAATCTCTAAATGTTTTAGAGATTATGTATTCTAGTTCTAATGGTAAACCAAATGAGTTTAATCTCATATTAACTCATTAAATCCATTATTATATCTGAAGAAAATATATATGTATATATATTTTCATAAAGATTGTAATTAAAAATTCTTTAGTACAAACTGTTAATGATGAAAATATTTTAACAGGTAGGTAATACCCGAGGAATATTTAAATTTTACATTAATAAGTTACATTGTACGTTCTTCGAATCTGTTTCAACAGTCATTTACTATCCTACGCAACCAAAGCCATTTTTCGAGGCATCACAGTACACAACAAAATCATTACTGCCTTCTGGAAGAGATAGGATAGGCGTCTATTTCAATTTCTGCTTCAAATTTTGAAATGCTGATTCGTGTTCTTTTTCCCAAACTAACTTCTTTCCTTTGTGAGTCAGCGCGGTGAAAGGACGCGCAATCAGAGAGAAATCTTCAATAAATCTTCAATAGTAACCGGCAAGACCTAGAAATTGGCGGATGTAAGTCGGAGTAGTGGGGGTTTCCCACTTGCTGATAGCTTCGATCTTTGAGGGATCAACTTTGATACCTTGATCACTCACAATATGACCCAGAAATTGGACTTCCTTCAACCAAAATTCACACTTGGAGAATTTGGCATAAAGTTGATCTTGTCTCAAGAGTTCCAACACTAGTCGAAGATGTTGTTCATGTTCTTCTTCACTTCGAGAATAGATGAGGATATCATCTATGAAAACGATAACGAACTTATCCAGGTATGGCTTGCATACACGATTCATGAGATCCATAAATACGGCAGGTGCGTTG
The DNA here is from genome assembly GCF_046630445.1 of Rutidosis leptorrhynchoides. Lineage (NCBI taxonomy): Eukaryota > Viridiplantae > Streptophyta > Magnoliopsida > Asterales > Asteraceae > Rutidosis > Rutidosis leptorrhynchoides. The sequence continues at coordinate 353,516,771 of NC_092339.1, forward strand.
GTTAAACCTAATGGCATCACGAGAAACTCATAATGACCATAACGGGTTCTAAACACAGTTTTCATCACATCACTCTCCTTCACCCTCAATTGGTGATAACCGGATCACAGATCGTTCTTGGAGTGAACGCTTGATCCTTGCAGTTGGTTGAAAAGATCGTCAATCCGGGGAAGGGGATATCGATTCTTAATCGTCAACTTGTTCAACTCACGATAATCGATACACATGCAGAAAGATCCGTCCTTCTTCTTCACGAATAAAACAGGTGCGCCCCAAGGCGATGAACTCGGTTGGATAAATCCATGGTCTAGCAATTCCTGCAGTTGACTCTGCAACTCTTGTAGTTCAGAAGGTGCTAGTCGATAAGGTGCGCGAGCTACGGGTGTAGCTCCCGACACTAGATCGATCTAGAACTCCACTGCTCTCGGTGGCAGTAATCCAGGCAATTCTTCCAGAAAGACATCGGGAAATTCTTTCACAATTTGTACATCATTCACACTCTTCACCTCGGCTTCTAACGTTTTCACATGTGCTAAAATAGCAAGACATCCTTTCTTCATGATCTTTTGTGCTTTCACGCAACTAATGAGGTTCAGCTTCAAACTATATCTCTCTCCGTAAATAATCAGTGGCTCACCATCTTCGTGGGGTATACGAAGAGCTTTATCTCCACAGATAATGTCGGCCCTTACTTTGGTCAACCAGTCCATACTGACAATCACATCAAAACTTCCCAATTTGATGGGTATCAAGTCAATCTCGAAATCTACGCCATCTATGTTGATAATAGGTCCTCGGCCAATTTGGTCAACTTTCTCAAGTTTTCCATTGGCTACCTCAACAAGCATACTCTCCTTTAAAGGAATTAACGACCAATCTATCTTAGAGCAAAAGTATCTACAAACATAGCTCCTATCGGCACCAGTATCAAATAGGACAGAAGCTAATAGATTGTTGATAGTGAATATACCTGTAACCAATTCGGGGTTCTCACGGGCATCCCTTGCGTTTACATTGAAAGCTCTTCCACGCGCTGGCCCGTCGTCCTTTCTGTTGTTGGGACATTCATTCCTGAAGTGGCCCTGTTGTCTGCACTCGTAGCACTGCCTTGGTCCAGTAGGGTTTGTCTTCACTGTTGGGGTGGGGATCTTGCAGTCCTTACCAATATGCCCGGTCCTTTTGCACTTTTCACAAACCACATTACAGTACCCGGTATGGTGCTTGTAGCACCTCTTGTACTGCGGTAGACTTCCCTTATAGTTGGGGTTCGAGCTAGTGTTCGGGTTGGGGTTCCTTCTGTCGTTATGCCTCTTAGCGGGGGTTTGATCATAGGCTCTCCCCTTGTTGTTGTCCCATTTACGCTTCTCACCACTGGCTCTCGATTCGGATTTAGCCTTTTCTGGTTCTTTGCTGGTAATTTGATTCATAAGGGTATGCGCCATGCGCATAGCTTCCAGGACGTTGGGTGGCTTAGAAGAGGTGACATTTCCCTGAATGGACTTGGGAAGTCCCCACAAGTATCGTTCCATTCTCTTAAACTCCGGGGTAACCATCGTGGGACACATCAGCGCTAATTCTAGATACCTACGGTTGTAACCATCAAGATCGTTTCCCACAACCTTCAACTCCCAGAACTCAGCCTCCATTTTCTGTATCTCTGTTCTGGAGCAGTACTCTTCGATCATGGCTCCCTTAAATTCTCCCCAAGGAGTAGCATAAGCCTCGTCAATACCTTTGGCCTGAGCAAGTGTGTTCCACCAGGTTAGGGCGCCGTCCGACAGCGTACAGGAGGCATACTTGGTTTTGTTCGTCTCTGAGCAGTTGCTTATGAAAGGACCCGTTCATATACATTATAAACGATTCTCAATAGTTGATTACATCGCTAGGTACTTGACCTCTATATGATACATTTTACAAGCATTGCATTCATTTTTAAAAGACAAACTTTCATTACATCGCAAGTTGACGGCATGCATACCATTTCATAATATATCCAACTATAATTGACTTAATAATAATCTTGATGAAATCAACGACTCGAATGCAACGTCTTTTGAAATATGTCATGAAGGACTCCAAGTAATATCTCTAAAACGAGCAAATGCACAGCGGAAGATTTCTTTCATACCTGAGAATAAACATGCTTTAAAGTGTCAAAAAAAAGGTTGGTGAGTTCATTAGTTTATCATAATCAATCATTTTCATCATTTTAATAGACCACAAGAATTTCATTTCCATTTCTCATAAATATACGTCTCATGCATAGAGACAAAAATCATTCATATGGTGAACACCTGGTAACCGACATTAACAAGATGCATATAAGAATATCCCCTATCATTCCGGGAAATCCTTCGGACATGATATAAAATGAATTCGAAGTACTAAAGCATCTGGTACTTTGGATGGGGTTCGTTAGGCCCAATAGATCTATCTTTAGGATTCGCATCAATTAGTAGATCGGTTTACTAATTCTTAGGTTACCAAGCAAAAGGGGCATATTCGGCTTCGATCATTCACCCATATAATGTAGTTTCAATTACTTGTATCTATTTCATAAAACATTTATAAAAATTGCGCATGTATTCTCAGCCCAAAAATATAAAGGGTAAAAAGGCAAATGAAACTCACCATACTGTATTTCATAGTAAAAATACATATAACGTCATTGAACAAGTGCAAAGTTGACCTCGAATTCACGAACCTAAATTAATTTTATATATTTATGTGTTGGTCAATATTTGTCTAACAAATTAGGTCAAGTCATAGTGTACCATAATCCTAATGCTTGAGACTAATATGCATAGGTCAACAAAAGTCAATTTGACTCAAAATGATTTCTAAAATCTATACATAATTAATATATAGTTTAAATGTCGTTGTTTTATATTTTTAAATATTTAATTTTATATTTTTAAATATTTAAAAAAAATTATTAGAGTAAATAATATAATTCATTTATTAATAAATAAAATTTTATATTAAAATTTATATAATAAAATATACTTTTATATATATATTAAGTAATAAGATTTATAGAGTTCATTTAATATCATAAAGATAATATGATAGGTATTATTAAAGAAATTTTATTACACGTAGTAAAATATGTTTGTATCACATATTTATTTGATAAAATAATATTCATAATAATAGTAAGTAAAAGTTGTATTATTTTGTAATAATAATTATTATTATTTTATTAATAAAAATATCAATATTTATAATTACTAAGATGACATTATGATAAAATGATAATTCTAGTTATGATAACTTTAATATTTGTGACACTTTTTAATATTATCTTTAAAATAATAATTCTATTTAAAATGATAATAATAGTGGTATTTTATATTAACAATGACATTTCTATTAAAACGATAATTTTTGTTAAAATGATAGTTTTAATACTAACGATACTTTTATTAATAATAGTAATGATAAAAATAATAAGAATGATAATTTTATCTAAATCAATATCTTATAATATTTTAATTTCATCATGATACACATACTCATTATTTCCTAAACGTTTCGTTTAATAGCTTTTAATCGACTTTCATATCATGTCCATAATAATGTTAATAATAGTAATCAAAATAATTAGGTGTTACTAATATTAGTTTTAATTACAATAATACTAATAATGATAATTACTATGACATTATTAATGATAATAGTAATAATTATTTTAATGATAATATAATAATAATAATAACAATAACAATAACCATTTTTGAATAATGATATATATATTAATAATAATAATAATAATAATAATAATAATAATAATATAATAATAATAATAATAATTAGATAATAATAATAATACTAATTATAACTTTAAGAATAATAACGATAGTAATAATAATAAAAATAACAATTTTTAATGATAATTACTTTTATTGATAAAGATAAGATAAAACTAGAACGATGATAATAACGACGATAATAATAATCATTTTTTAATAATAATACAAAAATTCAATTGACTATAACTTCAAATCCGTTCATCGAAACCATTCGATATCTAAATGAAAAGTTCTTAATTTTTCGCTAGCTTTCCAACGACATGCATATCTTATACCTTATCTCAACCGCATACATAACTAATTCATGATTCAACATATCCTATCTAATGGCAATATCAAAAGTACAAGCATGCATAATCCTATATTCTCGAGCACTAGTCAGGGATACACTATTAATATATAAAAATTAAATTATGAGTACTCATGTATCAATATTGAGATTCAATATTGAGATTCAATATTGAAGGAAAAGTACGTAGACGCAACGGAGATTATAAACACTAGTTTGACTTACGAGCAATACTCCCGAACCATACCCATAACCTCCATAGCTATAACCCATAATTTTCTTAGCTCTATCCCGCTCGAAAAACAATTTCGAAATCACTCGGACAGCACTCCGTCGTAATATTTTATGTATACTAATAATATCTTGAAATAATACGGAGTAAATATATATATATAAATCAATTGAGAGAGTTTAGAGAAAATATTTTCAAGTTTCTATGAAATAATGAAATCTATTGAATTCTATTTATAATAGATTTTTGAATTATTAAAGTGAATTATTAAAGTATGAATTATTAAAGTGAATTATTAAAGTATGAATTATTAAAGTGAATTATTAAAGTATGAATTATTAAAGTGAATTATTAAAGTTAAAGTAAAGTAAAAATAAAGTAAAGGTAAAGTTTAAGTATAGTAAATGTATAAAACTATGTACGTATAATACGCGTATAAATATATATAATATTAATTTAAATCGTTATATATACTTAATAAAATAAAATATAAATATCGTTATCTTTATCATGCTGGTTAAGTAATGAGTTATCAAAAGTGGTTCTAGATATTTATAAAAGTTATATACGTTTTAATAATAAAGTTCTTTTTAAACTGAAAACGTTTTTGTACGTTTGAAACTCAATCAAATATGATAATTTTGTTTTCCAAAACTAAATATATTTAAGAATTATTTTGTTTAAAGGTTAAAATAATGGAAATCGTTATATCATAAAACGTTTTAGAAAAGTAGAATCATATATATTCATAATAGGTTTCAAGTTTTTAAATTACAGTCTGTTGGTGAAGCATGAGATAAAGTCCAAAGGTTAAATAAATGTATGGAATCATCTTAATGAAAAATGTCGAGTTACTTAACTTGTCGATATCCAACATCTAAGTTATTTACACTCCACGTTCTTACTTATAAATCACTTTACCATTTTCCGAATGTTGTCAAATAGAATAGATTTCTTAAATCACAGTGGACCTCATAACATAGACCCGTAATCATATCACAATGTATCTGATAAATCAGTCATTTAATATTATCTTCTAATTCCGTTGATAACTATTAGAATATATTTTGAAACAAATACGTTTATATAAAGTATTATACGCCTAATACTTTATTAATGTTTTCAAGTTATAATATATACACATATACATATATAATCATGTTCGTTCAATTTAATGGTTCGTGAATCGTTGGAACTTGGTCGAGGTTTAAATGAATGTATGGACACAGTTTAAAATTCTTGAGATTCAACTTAACAAACTTTGCTTATCGTGTCAAAATAATATAAAGATAAAGTTTAAATTTGGTTGGAAATTTACGGGTTGTCACAGTACCTACCCGTTAAAGAAATTTCGTCTCGAAATTTGAATGGGATGGTCATGGCTGACAATAAGTATGTTTTCATGACGTACAAGAGTTGAAAATTAGAGTTTTATTATCATCAAGTAATATAGATAAAGCAATTTGATTTTTGTGAAGAGTATGAGTGAATTTATCACAAAAGAATGAAATGAGTAAATGCACGTTCTTTTTAACCAATGACATAGTCACGGTTGATTTCCGGAATTCAAGGAATTTAGAGAAAATCTTCGTAATAAGATTTGGTTCTTTGGTAATTAAGGAAGTTAGGATCCGCTTGATTAAATGCGATAATCTGTTTTGATTGCTCTGTCGGATATTTTACTATATATCCACCTCCTTCATTTCCTTATTTCCACAACTCACACCTTTTATTATTTTTCCCTCAATTCATACTTTATAGCATTCGCTAATATGCTCCATCTAGTTCTGATTCTTGATATACTCATAACTTTCATATCTGTCATTCTTCTTTTTCATCTGCCGCCGAAAGAATCTATTTACTTCTACTATACTCTTGGTTTTATAGTGTTTTTAGTTCTCCCGTGTCTTTATACTGCTATATGCATCGATATATATGGTTTGTAATTTCTGGGTTGTTGGCTTTTATATCTTCCCTTATATTTCGATGTCCTTGCTTCTGTCTTCTATAATCATTGTCATCTCCAATTAATGCTCTCTTTTATTTGCTGCGATTTATATCCCAATTTCTGTTTCGGAGTTTTGTCCTTTCGTTTCTTCTTCTTGCGAGTAAGTACCGCTTATAATGGTCCATAATTCGCAGATAAAAATTTCAGAATAAACATTGTTAATGTTCTAAGAAGGAAATCATAATGGCACGATCTTGATTTGTTAAATTATCAGAATACCTCAGAAAAGATCGAATCATCAAGAAAATATTTTCTTGATATTTTTAGAGATTAAGTAGAATACATGAGTTGTATAACATGGCACATGATGATGTTATGATCTGTGAATCATCATGTTCCATTTAAAAACTCAGCATGACTTACTGTAATATAATCACGTTGATCAAGTGTCATTATATTATACTAACTCATGCTTCAACTCCCAACACTACTTCAAAAGTATTCCTATTTTAAACTCGAATGTTTCAGAATTTAGAAACAAAAATAGTCTCTTTTATGATGTAATACAGATAGCGCGAAGAGGTAAATGATTTTAGATAAGAATAATTATGAAAATATCTTCAGAAATATGGAGGATATTTATAATGAAAGATACGATGATATCTTAGAATTTCTAATATCAGAGGATGATGAAGAATATTGTCCGCAGGGGTTTAGAGTCAGGAGCAAGGTATTTGTTAATGACTTCAGCAGGTACTGAATCATTTGGATCCTTTGAAGTCAGGTTCAGTCATTGTGATTTGTCCACAGCCTCCTTCATACTTTGCTCAATCCGGTTAAGCACACTTCTTCATTATCATCAAACTTTTACTGTTAAAGTCGTTTATAGTTTTTGCAGCTTCATCAGCATTTTTCCATTTTCGGAGAACCAATTCGTAGTTCGGAGTGTTTTTCATAAACTTGACATTCAAATTAAGTCCAGAAGATAGACGTTATATATACACATATAAATGTTGGTGTAGACATGTTGCGAGATTTCAAAATACTGATTGCTAATTCCCGATGATTCGTATGGAAATTCTCATTACAAGATGCGAATGAGTAAATGATGGGGTTTTGGTAAATATAATGATTCTTCGGAAGGTCAAAGATCAGTGAAGTTGTGAATAAGTTTATTGCTAATGTGGTGGAACATGAAAGGTTCTCTGGTAACAAAAGGGTAATCATATATATCAAGATTATGATAAGACTACTCCAAATGAAAAATCGAAGTTGTCTTGCTGGAGCTGTGATAGAATTTGCTACTTTGAAAAGGAATTGTAAAGTTATTTTTGCTAATAAATGCCAAAGGATCTGACACCGATATGTGTTGAATTATGACTTTGGTTTCGAGAGCTTTTTAAGTACATAACTGTGGGTAATATGTGGTTGGATCATCATCTCGATTGCTCATTATTTGAAATGTCTTCAGAAATTTTTCGAAGGGCTTGAACACAGATTGTAATCGTTAATATATATTTGATGTTCTAACACAGTTTTGAAGTCAAAGTATAGCTCTGAAAGATGTAGGAATCTAAAAGTGATGGTACCGGTTATATCTCGAATTGAATTCTGAGGTTTCAAAATCAGAATATGTAATTGAGTTTGAATGAGTATGGTTGTTTTGATTTCTATGAAAGAATGTATATTATTGTGAAAGTAGGAAGTATAGTTGATAATTTGCTTAATCAAATTCGAAGAATGTAATATATTAATTGTGAATTTATATATCTATCGGGTATTACCTACCCGTTAGAAAAAAAATTTCACAATTAATATTTTGTACAAAAGAATTTTTATTACAGTCTTTATGAAAATATATATGTATATATTCTCTTCAGATGTAACATAGATTTTAATGAGTTAATACTAAATTAAACTCATTCGATATACGGTTGGAACTAGAATTGAATAATCCCTTAAAGGCTTTAGAGATTACATAAGTATTTCTTCAATAATATTGAAATTATGAATCAATACTTCGTTATTTGTTGAGGCGTGATGTTGGTTTTCGTTAAATTCTTGTGAACTTCGTAAAGTACGAATGATGTTATCTGAAAAGTTTCGAGTACATCGTTGATGAAAGTGTAAAATCAAATATATACTTGATTTATTATGAATTGGAATTTGTTGAATTGAGACAGAGATTGTAGTTAACGATGGTTAAGTTGCGGCGAAGGACGTACATTATTGCATATTTGTAATATGAATTAACCGAGTAGTTAAGATTCACACACAATAGCTTAGCACGGAAAGATTTATTTTTATTTCAATATATATATATATATATATATATATATATATATATATATATATATATATATATATATATAAAATATACATATAATTTCTTCAGAGGGAATGAGTTAATTCTTCATAACTCGTTGATAAAATATACGCGTTATTGATTCGTAATGATGTCCACAGTGATTCTTGAACTGACGGAGTTTGTGATGTTATAGGTGTTGCTGATTCTGATGCTGACTGCACTAACGATGCTGGTGACGCTGACGGTACTGTTGATGCTGTTGGTAAAACAAGTTTAGCTTGTTAACCATACACCATTTTTGTCAGGGTTTCTACTCTTCCTTCTATCATTTTGGTTCGCTTAACTGATTTATGATTAGGGCTAGATTAGATAATCTCTAAGACTTTAGAGATTACATAATCGCCGCGGAATGTTTCTCCAATGAAGTTATGAATTAATACTTCGTCAGTTATTGTTGTTGGTACTCCTTGGTATCTATGGTGCGTATGACGTTGATGCTCGTGGGATAGATTGTGAAGTTGAGGTTTACGACGCGGTTGTGGTTAGAGGTGGTAATGGTACTATTGGCGTTGATGATGGTGGTACTGGTTATGCTGCTGGTGCTGCTGCTGATGTTTGTAATCTTTGCACCATATTCTCCAAAGCCACTACCCGAGCGCGAAGCTCGTTGACTTCTTCTATTACACCGGGTTGATTGTTGGTTCGGACGAGCGGATAAATAAAATCTAGAATTTGATGTAGTATATAATCGTGACGAGATACTCTGGAAATGAGAGAGAAAATGGTGTTTCAGATTGGTTCGCCGGTAAGTGCTTCAGATTCTTCGTCAAGAGGACAATGTGGTGGATGGATAGGATCGCCTTCTTCTTGTCTCCAATGATTGAGGAGGCTACGAACCCATCTCAAATTCATCCAGAATAGATGATGGCTGATTTATTTGATCCATTTCGGTCACACTGCTTTCGGAGCTGGAGTGGGATTCCATTTCGGAATCCGAGTGACTTGAACTGATGATAAATTCCATTTCGTACGATTGGATAAAGGATTTTTTGATATAAAATGATTTTCTGGCTATCGGATGGTATTCTATTTACATAGGATATCTATATATAAAGATTAAAAGATTTCGTAGATTACGGAGGAATTTGCGGGATATGTCAGGCAAAGTTTAAGGTAACGAATACGATAAGATATGATTTAGCAGATACGCTAAGATATGAATTTTGTCTATACACTACTCATGCAATTAATGTAGAAAGACGTGTCTAGACTAGTAATGATAGGCAGGTAATTTCCTAAGAATGATAAGCAGATGATTTCCGACTAAAAATGATAAGCAAAACTTTTGACATGCAGACACGGTCGAAGTCCAGACTCACTAATGCATCTTAATGACTTATCAGTTAGACACACTAATGTAGACCTGGTTCGCTAAGACCACCACTCTGATACCAACTGAAAGGACCCGTTCATATACATTATAAACGATTCTCAATGGTTGATTACATCGCGAGGTACTTGACCTCTATATGATACATTTTACAAGCATTGAATTCATTTTTATCATGTCCGAAGGATTTCCCGGAATGATAGGGGATATTCTTATATGCATCTTGTTAATGTCGGTTACCAGGTGTTCACCATATGCATGATTTTTATCTCTATGTATGGGATATATATTGAAATATGAAATCTTGTTGTCTATTATTATGATTTGATAATATAAAGGTTAAACCTATAACTCACCAACATTTTTGTTGACGTTTTAAGCATGTTTATTCTCAGGTGATTATTAAGAGCTTCCACTGTTGCATACTAAAATAAGGACAAGATTTGGAGTCCATGCTTGTATGATATTATGTAAAAACTGCATTCAAGAAACTTATTTTTGATGTAATATATTCTTATTGTAAACCATTATGTAATGGTCGTGTGTAAACGGTATATTTTAGATTATCATTATTTGATAATCTACGTAATGCTTTTTAAACCTTTATAGATAAAATAAAGGTTATGGTTGTTTTAAAAATGAATGCAGTCTTTGAAAAACGTCTCATATAGAGGTCAAAACCTTGCGACGAAATCAATTAATATGGAACGTTTATAATCGATATGAACGGGACATTTCAGTTTACACGGAACACAGCTTCTAGTTTCTCAAACCACCTAGTCAATTCAACTGGCCCCCCAGTACCACTAAAGTTGTGGGGCTTGCAGCTTTGAAACTCCTTATATGTACACCCGTTACAAATGGGCTGGTTAACTGGTGGAGCTTGTGGGTTGATTTCCGCAATAGTTGCGGCTACTCTTTCAGCAATCATTTCCTCAATTTGTCCTGCTGTAGGCACTGCTCTTCCGTTTTCCATTGCTCTTCTAAACAAAAATTTTGACTTAAGTCAAAATCCAGCATTTAATAAATAATAATATAGTATATGGCAACCAACATGGAATCAACGCAACACATGTTAACTAAGTAATGCAACTAGATACAGATACCACAAAATAATCATACAGTAACTTAATTAGAACACCGTACAAAAAGTAAACAACACTAAGTTTTCATTCATTAATAATAAGTTGCATACATCCGCATAGGTTCGTACAATACATGAGTAAAACATGAAACTACAAACGAGATTACATAATGAATTCTACTACAATGCCCTATGGTGACGGTGGGTAAAGGATGTCCATTACGTGGGACATCTGGTCCTCGATCTCAGTCACCCGAGCATGGAGGATCTCCACTTCCCTCGTCAGTTCCTCGACGGAGGGAGATACTGGTGGGGCAGGCGGTGCAGATGTTATAGGTGGTGCAGGTGGTGCAGACGTTCCAGCACCAGAAGTAGATGGTGCGTAACGGTAAGCTTTACGCACGAATGGATCGGCAGGATATGGCACAACCCGTTTTCGGGCGGTGACCCTAGTCCTCAGTCCATGTGCGTTAACGAACGACGTAGCTCCGTTAACCCCTGGAATAACGGTACCATCAAAATGATACCGCTTCTTCGGCGGGGTAGAGGGTGGCTGTACGGGCACCTCCTCAGGGTCCTCGTTGGAATCCTCGTCACTGGAGTCGTCGGAGGATGAGTCGTCTGGTGGTGAGTCGTCGGAATTATCTGAAGGTGGATGCGCTCGGCCAGTAGTCATAATCCGATATCTGAAAGGTGGGATCGACACCACACACCTATCAGGAAGGCGTCTAGCCCAATGGTTATGCTCATTACGGAACGGAACGTCCCCGTATTCCCCAAGAATCACAACACCACCGGAATGGTGTTAATTATGAATGACCTTTTTGACCATGACTTAGGAATTTTGAGTGTATAAGTGTTTGAGGAAAGATAATTGATGAAAGGTGGAAAGTAAAAAGGGATAAATGTTGGATAAATTTGGTTAAAAATGCTAAAAATTTAATCTTATTTTATCTAGTTTAGTTTTTGTTTCTAAGATGACAATGCAACTTATTTGTGTCAAGAAATGAAGAATAACGGTATTTAGGGCTTTAGGGTAAAATGCGAGAAAAATGGTTAAATTAGAGATTAGGATATTAATGGTTTCATATTTTGTGTTTATGGCTTTTTGATTCTCTTAAAGAAGTGTTATGCTCATAAGTGCTAGGTATGTAAGCTTGAAGAGGAAAAATCACAAATCTCTGACTCCAATGAACCCTTTAAGGGGTGGCTATTACCGACTATGGTGTGAATGGTATTGCTTTATGTCATGAGTTAAAGACTTCCTTCAACAAATCATTCATCATCATCGATCACATCATTATCCATCCGCTACATCATACATTGCGGGTTCCACAAAGTCAAAAATTGAAGACGAGGAAGACATTCAAAGAGAGTATAATTCAAAAAAAAAATGAAAAAAAAGAAAGAATGCTTATGAGATCCGAGCTTAAGTAGTAGTTTCTAAGACTCGAACCGATAGATCCTTTGGGGTGCTAGATCACCTAACCACCTAAGACCTTTTTTCAGTTTGGGATCGGTTGGTTGAAGGTTCGCTACACGGGTCAAGGACGTTACTATCTCAAGGCAAGGTGTTCATCTTTAGGTACTCGTCTCATACTTATGCAGCAGTGATCATCTTTGGCTCATGATGTGGGAAATACCTAGTAAGACTAGACCTTGGGAAGAGTTACCTTTGCGGGGTACTTTGGATAAGAGAGATGTGACCAGTATGTGGATAGCTTGCATATTTAGAAATTATCAGCATGAAATGGAATCAAGAGAGTTAAAAAGTTAAACGGATTTCCCTACATAAACACAGGTATGAATCTATTTATAACTGGATCTTTGATTAAATTGTGAAGTATTGGTATTTGCAATAGCGCCTTAAATATTGTTAGTAGGCTATCTTGATGCGAATAAGGGTCATGTTACAAATACTAAACCTTATAACGTAAGATTGTTTTTATCGTTTGTAACCATTTTACACCAACTGTATTTGAATGTTTATTGGTGATTAGTTATTGAGGTTGGAAAGTAGGTCTTAAGGGTTGAATGGTGCAAAGAAAAGAAGGATATTAAAAGCCTAGTAATGTGATTTTTAGGGAAAGTTAAGTGAAAAGAGTTTAGGCTTTGAGATGAAAGGTTTTTTTTGTTAAGAAGTAAAGTTATGGAAATTTTTGGAGTTTGAGTTCTTAACCCAAATTGTCTTTACATCTCAATTCATGACATAGAAAGGATGTTTTATGAAAATTTGTTTGCAATAAGGGCCACTTAGGATATTGATTTTGAAAAGTGTTTGAATGAAAATGGGGGGAGAAAAGGTGGTGCGTTTGATGGTTTGTATGTTGTTTTGTAAGTGACAGGAATGCGAGGAATTGTTTTGTGAGGAAATAAGCTTATTCGTGAAAAAGATGAAGAGTACGAGAGCTTGTAGAGGATTGACTTGAAGGTTTGAATCTTGCGGAATTTTGTTGAAGATTATACGTACAGTTATTGTTTCGAGATTGACTTGCTTGAGGACAAGCAAGGTTCAAGTGTGGGGGATTTTGATAACGCCATTTATACATATATTTTGGGCGTTATCTTGTTCCATTTGTTGGTATTTTGAAGACTTTGATTAAGATTTCGAGTTATTTGAGTTTAAAATGAAGAAAGTGTCAAGATATGGTTCGTTGGCTCATCATTGTTGATTTTATTGAAGATATAGCCAAAACGAAGTTAGAGTTGAAGATAAACGTGCCCCAGGTGAAAAAGTCAGTTTCCATCGCTTCAGGATGAGTTTTATCGCATTTTGGTCATCGTGATACGTGATGAAGTGCATCAGAACGCGATATGGAAAAGGGGCCATTCTGACCATTCTGTCGCGTTTAAATCACCTCTGTCGCGTTCTGTTTATCGCGTTACGCGATGAGGAGGTCGCGGATCGCGATGGTATGTCGCGGAACGCGACATGAGTCGGTTTCAGCTGTTTTTCCAGATTCTATAAATAGACGAATTTTACCCCAATTTAGGGTATGCAGATTTATTTTACGAATTTTCTTCCACAGCAACATTAGTTACGAATTTCTTTGTCTTTCTTCATTGTTTTACAAGGGTTTAAGCTACAATATCATTCTTGGTTAGTTTAATCTTTGTATTAACTTTTATAACTTTTATTACTTTGTTCTTCATTCAATTCAATGATTATGTTTAATTGTTCTTCTTATTTATTTGTTCTTTGCTTTACCATGAGTAGATAAATATTTAGTATTCACTTAGATGCATGAACCTAGGTGATGGATTGCGATCTTTTGGTTAATAACAATTAATTAAAATTACACAAGTTTATGTCTAGCTAAGATCCACTGTTATTAAAGCTTATTGATTGTTAAATCACGGAAGTTATTAATTAACTAACGACAGTTAAATTGATTAATACCTTTTACTAGATTATTGAACGTGAATAATTTAGGAATACGTGAGATTTTATGAGGGACACCGATAATAAAATTAATCGTATAGTGGTTGAACTTGAAATTAGTTGCAATAATTGTGAGGTTGTAAGGGACACCAAACCAACCTAAGTTAGATTATAACCTTGAGTAATATCATTGTGAATTGGTTAGTAACTCTAGGTTAATGACAGTTTTACTTAGGTTATTAGTCTTAAACTGTAGGAATCGACAGATAAATACAGTGTCACTTCATTATAATTGTTTACTTAATGAGTTTAACGAGCAATCCTAGCCTAGGGAATTGTAGCTAAGTGGATACCTTTGCTTCTTATTGAATTAAGTTTAATTTACTTTCGCGTTTAATTAGTTTTACAACAAAACCCCCCTTTTAAATCTTAGAATAATTAATAGTTCAAGTTTTCAATTACCTGCTCTCTGTGGAATGAATTGGTCAAATACTTGTTTAATTACTACACGAACTGGTTATAGTTGCCTGTATTGTGTGATAATCGATAGGTATTTAGCTAATAATTTAGAGTACGAAATTACACATCAACAAGTTACATTTACAACTAAAGCTACAAACTTCACTCCAATCAAGCAAGTATGAACATAATCTAAGTCAAATAAAGTGATGGAACCCTAAGCTAGAGAGCTTGGATCCTTTTCACACAAGTTATAAGGTCACAAAGCTAGAAAGCTTGAACCTTTAGTGTTTTCGAAGACCTTGAAGCATAAAACTTAGATCTTTAAGTTACATGAAGACCATAAACACAAGTTTTGATCTTTATAACAAAATAATGAGATCATAAGTTAGGAAACTTAGATCCAACAAAAGATATGAAGATTCAAGCTAGAAAGCTTGCATCTTTGTTGTTCTTGAAGATCTTGAAGCATAAAGCTTGGATCTTTAAGTTACATGAAGATTACAAACACAAGTTTGAATCTTTATAACAAAATAACAAGATTAAAGTTAAAAGATATAGATCTACAAAGTAGGTGAAGATTCAAAGCTAGAAAGCTTGAATCTTCCATGTTCTTGAAGGATTCAAATCCAAGTTTAAATCTACAAGATGTAATCAAGATCAAAGCTAAAAAGCTAGACCCTTTAATGATGACGATGAATTCGAAAATGATAAGAGAAGAAGAAGAAGAAATTCAAAAACTTACAAGTTTTAGAGTGAGAAAGACTAGAGAGGAGATAAGAGAGTAAGTGTGTGTGAAATGTAAATGAGAGCAAGTGTAAAATGGATGGAATAAGGCTTGTATTTATAGGTGAATGAGGGTGAGGGTGGTGGTGATGGCCATTGGAATGGGAGGGGGACAAGGGGGACACACTTTTGCTTTTTGGTTAATGGTTGTCTAAAGTTGGTGCTTATGTTAGGATCACATGCAACATTAAGGATAATACTTAACAAAAATGCTAGCATGTTCCCTCTAATAAATGGGCATTTGTCTTACATATTAATGGGTCACTATCTATTAATAATTAGGCTAATTAAATAGTCCTCAAACTAGTGTAGGGTGGGCTAAGGCTCAACAAGGTAGAAAGTCCAACAAGACTAACTAGTATGCTCTATTAAATTACTAAGCGTAATTAAGCATCCAAAAACCCAAGTAATTGTTATTATAAAATAACAATTAGTATTTCGTAGTCATAATATTCCGATTACGACAAAAGTTAAACGTGTACGCAATACGCAGTTCGTTAAAAACGTCAAGTGACACTAACGGTCATAAAGGCTTCCGAGGGTTAAGTTAAGTATCCTACGTACTTAATGATATGTTTTAACATATAAACGAAAGTAATCAACATGTAGGGAGTCCCCAGAGTATAATGTAGCTCAGTACGCACAAATATGCAGTTTCGTGAAAACACGAAGCACAAAAGCAAGTCGAAAAAGTCGGGTCGTTACACACAATATTGTATTTCGTAGCTCTAACGACCCGTCCTAATCCATCTGGATGAATACATTACATTGGATTACATCGTGAGGTACTTGACCTCTATATGATACATTTTACAAACATTGCATTCGTTTTTAAAAGACATACTTTCATTTCATCGAAAGTTGACTGCATGCATACCATTTCATAATATATCCAACTATAATTGACTTAATAATAATCTTGATGAACTCAATGACTCGAATGCAACAACTTTTGAAATATGTCATGAATGACTCCAAGTAATATCTCTAAATGAGCAAATGCACAGCGGAATATTTCTTTCATACCTGAGAATAAACATGCTTTCAAGTGTCAACCAAAAGGTTGGTGAGTTCATAAGTTTATCGTAAACAATAAAATTCATCATTTTGATAGACCACAAGATTCAAATACAGTACACCTATCTCGTGTACGAAACCATTTTCATAAATCTTAGTAACCGTACACATATCTCGTGTACAAAAATATCATACACATAACCTGTGTATAAAATCATTCTCTCGATACATAACATTCACTTTTCATTCATTGCTTGGCTTGGAAACCGACCTTAACATATAATGCGCATAAATAATATCCCCAAAAATAGAACATCTCGTCTGTATAATATATAAACCTCGAAGTACTAAACACCATGCCCACTAGTTCTTCCGTCTAGTGAACATTCTGGGTGGGGGTGTTAAACCCGGTAGCTACCTTTAGGATTCGCGTGAATTAGGGCCATACCCGATTCTAATTCTTAGGTTACCAAGCAATAATAATCCGGGGAAAATATATTCATTAATTGGTGGCAATTATCATGTCCACCTAATTCAATAATAATCCACAGAACTTCTATCTGCATAATAATTCATTCGAGGAATGTTTTGCTTGTGTCTATCTCGTCAATCATTTATAAAAGTATTTCATGTATTCGCAGTTCAAAATATATTTCAAAAGCATTTAATAAAGCAGTTATAAAAACAGCGCATGTATTCTCAGTCCCAAAAATATAAAGAGTAAAAGGGAATCAAATGAACTCACAATACTGTATTTTGTAGTAAAAATACACATGACGACATTGAACAATGCAGGGTTGGCCTCGGATTCACGAACCTATATCATTGGTGTGTATATATATATATATATATATATATATATATATATATATATATATATATATATATATATATATATATATATATATATTAAAACATATAATCGTAACTGAACCAATTTGTTTATTATATCCTTAATTTATATAATATGTATATTTAATTTGTGTATATATTCAGAAATGGTTAATATTTATATAGTTATATTAATATATCTATATTTATATACATACTTGTTTAATGTTATATTTAAAAATCGATAGTTTGTTATTTTTAAGTATTTATATAAATAATATTAGTGGGTTTGATATATATAGTTATGTAAAATTTTAATATAATTATAGTATATGCAATAAGTATATTTTTATTTACAAAAATATTTATCTGCTTAAAAGGGTAGTTTTTGATATTAATAATGATAATATTAATAATCATGTTACTTAATAATAATACTTATTTTGATAATGATAATAATAATAATAATAATAATAATAATAATAATAATAATAATAATAATAATAATAATAATAATAATAATAATAATTATAATTGTAATTAGGGTTATGATAACAATAATAATAATTGGTAACTACTACTTGTATTAGCGATAATAATAGTAATAACTGATTTTCATAATACTTATTAATAATACTAATACTAATAATAATTCTAATACTTATTGATAATACTAATACTAATAATAATTCTAATACTTATTGATAATAATAATAACAAAAATGAGACGTGTGATATTAACAATAATAATAATAATAATAATAATAATAATAATAATAATAATAATAATAATAATAATAATAATAATAATAATAATAATTAATAATAATAATTATAATAATAGAAGTGTATACCCTTTCAAAAGCCATCTTAAAAAGAATTGTTCTATACGAGACTCGAACCCATGACCTCTCGGACACCCTACAACACCCACGACCACCCATCTGTCTTGCTTTTTCTGTTTTAATCCCATAACAAATTTATATAACGCATATTACTTTATTCATCTACATTTAATCGTTATCATTGGTGGATGTTGAGACCCGTCACTTGTATGATATTCTGGCCCAGATTTGCTTTGGCCCAACCACGAAACAATTTCTCCAGCTTATTACTAACCCAAAGGAAACGGCCCATCATAAAAGATTAATTAGTTGTTTTAAATTTTCGAACGGCAGGGAAAAAAATAAAGTATACACTCCTCTCCACTAACTCATTTAATATTCCAAGTGGGAAACAAAGTGGGGTTTTCAGATTTTGGTGTTGTTGTCCAGCAGCCTATTCGAACAGAAATATAATAATAAAAATTTCGAGCAGGCAGGAAGAGAATAAAATATGGTTGCTTGTTTTGAATCAACTCGTAACCGGGATAGTAACAGTGAATTGTTGCAGGTTTGCGTTTGAATTCAAGCAAAGATATATATATATATATTTCAGTAGTTGGTAACGATTTGTGTGTGTGTTTACGTCTTACAACAGAAACAATAACAATTTTTTTCGATGGTGTTGTTGTTCTTGTACGGGTTTAGAGAGAGATGAAGAGAGAAAGAGAGATTGAGATGGTGGTTACGGTAGTGATTTCTTGGTGGTACTTGTAGGGTGGCGGTGGATGTTGCAGGTGGGTTTTGTTGGGTGTTTAATGGGTTGGTGAGGGTTTGTGGTGATTGTAGAAAACAATGGTGGTAGGGTGCCACACGTATAAAACATGAATTAGTATAAGTGTAAAGAATTACAGGTTAATGGTGGTCGTGTTTGTTTATGGCGTGAAGTGGTTCCTCGTTTGTAGTTCGAGAATGAATCAGAATATAGATAGGTGGTTTGGGTGATGGCCTTCGATGGTCATGGTGGTTAAATAAAAAAGAAACACATGAAGTTTAAGTGATGGTTCACAATGTGGTAAAGATTGGTGATTAAAAGGTGACGGCCGGTGGTGGTTTGTACTCGAAGATAGCTAACATGATAATGGTCATGGTGATTTTCTATGCACGACAGGGAAACAGAAAACAGTTGCACTAAATGGCTCTTGGTTGATGTTTGTTTATTGAATCTCTGCATAATTCCGTATATTATATATATAGGATGTATATAGAAGATAGTGATAGATAGATGAGTGGCATGTGTAAGTGCAGAGACAATAAAAATTTACTGTAGCAATAGTAATTTCACTCAAATATCAATGATTTAGAAAAAGGAAACAGTAACCTAATAGTTCAGCCATCGATGATTTGTAATATTATGCCGACAATTTTCACGGACGGTGTATCGTGCGAAACCAGTGGCGGATAAAAGTGTTCAGAAAAATCCCATATTTTTAATTAAACTATATTTATTTATTTTGGTCATTATGGTATAAAATTTGATCATTAACTATTATATAAAAATTACATTAATTATTCACTCCCGTGACGATCGCTCCAAATCCACTTGGACGAATACGTTATTCATCGATTTCATTGCGAGGTATTTGACCTCTATATGATACGTTTTATAAACATTGCATTCTTTTGAAAAGGTATACCATAAATGAATATTTAAATCCAAGGTTTTCGACATCTGATGATTTCTACATATAGACAATCACCGTAAATAATAGTTTACAATAATATATCCGTTGACAATGCAATCGAAATAGATACATGATGATGGTTTTGTGAATGCAACGTTTTCTTGAATAAAGCATGTATGACTCCATGCACAAAGTTTGTCTAACATATAAGCAAACAGCGGAAGACTTCTAGGAACCTGAGAATAAACATGCTTGAAAGTGTCAACATAAAGGTTGGTGAGTTCATAGTTTTAATGTTTCGCATAATCTGTATATAAAGGTGAATCACAAGTTTTCAGTTGTTTCATCCAGAAACGTTTATCAAAATATTCTACAAGATTGAACACCCTGGTAACTAAGCTTTAATGTTATAAGAAGTACCCATGTTTTAACATACATGCAACCAACATGTACAATACACGTAAACCAATGTGTACTAACCTCAAATAGCATACGTATGTTTTATAGTTCAGGCTAGGGTTTCTATACCTGGAACAGACGGGGATGTCAAGCCCTATGGATCCATATACCACTATTCGCGCCCACCAGTTCTTATAACCAGCAGTTACTAGTTACCAAAGCTAAGAGATTTTTGGTTCAAACTCGGTGTAGAATTTAGTATGTACTTGTATCCATTGCGTTTAAAATAAAGTGCATGTATTCTCAGCCCAAAAATATAGATTGCAAAAGCAATTAAAAAGGGAGCAAATGAAACTCACCTTAGCAGCATATAAATTCGTTCACCAAAATGTGACTGAAACTCGGATTACCAAATAACCGTAGATCTCAACCTAGAGAACATATGTTGGTCAACAAATGTCTATCAAGCTAGGTCAGGTCATAGTGTATCACAATCCTAATGCTCGAGATCGACATACAAGAGTTATCAAAAGTCAATTTCAAAAAGTCAATCTGACTCAATACAATAGTTGAATGATCATGGCAATCGAAACATTTTAACATTTCACATAGTTTTCCAATTCTTGTAGAATTAAACTATAGTTTTTATAAGGCTTTAAAATATAATAAAACAATCAGTTTTGACAATTGTTCAACAAAACGAGACGTGCCTTATATAAAATTTCATTTACTCGGCTGGTAATATTTAAAAATTCATTTTATCAATCTCGTAAACAAGTTGTTTAAATCTTAATTGCAGATTCAAAAACAATTTCAATTAACGTCAATCATAATTCAGTTGATCATATCTTTTAATCCGTTCATCGTAACTATTCGATATCTAAATGAAAAGTTATTGATTTTTCGCCAGCTTTCCAAAAGCATGCATATCATATACCTTTTATCAGTAATATATGTATTTAATTCGTGATTCATCATAAACTGTTTAACGACGAAATTTAGCATACAAGCATGCCTAAACATATATACTCGAGCGCTAGACATGTATACACTATTAATATATAAAAGATAAGATATGAATGCTCACGTATCAATATCGTGATTCAATATTGCAGGAAAGTACGTAGACGCAACAGAGATGATAAACACTAGGTTTGACTTGCGAACAGTACCCATGAATATTACCCATAACCTCCATAGCTATAACCCATAGTTTCCTTATCTCTATCCCGCTTGAAAACCCATTTTAAAAGTGACATGCTTATAACCTCGTCGTAGTATTTTATGTATAATACTACTAATAATAATAAGATTAATAATAATAATATTAATCTTAATAATAATAATAATAATAATAATAATATTAATAATAATAATAATAATAATAATAATAATAATAATAATAATAATAATAATAATAATAATAATAAATATATATATATACCAAGATAGAGAGGAGTGAATGAGCAAAGAAAACAAAGAATTCAAACCAATTTATAGCACTTGGCATGTCCCAGCCCTCCATGCGATCGCATGGTTTTTGGGCATCAAGGCCATGCGATCGCATGGCCCTCTGATCCAGCTCACATTCGTTTAACTTCTAGTTTGTCGACATATTTAAATATTAATATAATATATATAATTTAAATTAATTAATTATATATTGATGTGAAGCGAGGTGTATATAAAATAGTTATTATTTTACTAGGAAAATACTATTAAATACGATACAATTTTACACAAGATATTTATTTATTTATAGAATGGATATACTTAAACCTTGCTACAACACTTATAGGCAGTGTACCTAATCGTACAGTAGTGTAGTTTTTAGTAAGTCCGGTTCGTTCCACAGGGAAATCTTTAAACAAAGCTCAACGCTATATTAGTTTACTTTTATAAAAATACAAATATATATAAGTAATATTATTATTATAAAGGGGGTTTTTACCGTTTAATGACCGGTTTGTCGATTTTAAGACTTTAGTCGCAGTTAAAACCTAATGTAAAAAAATAAATACAAGACTTTAAATTAAAGCGTAAAGTAAATAACGATAATGAAATTGCGAATAATAAAAATGCGATAAAATAAAATTGCGATAATTAAAAAGTACGATAATTAAAAGTGCGATTAAATAACAATAAATAAAAGTGCGATAATTAGAAGTGCAATTAAATATAAAATAAAGGAAATTAAATATGAAATAAAAGAATTATGCTTATTTAAACTTCCGTAATCATGATGTTTGACGTGTTGATTTTAGTTTTATGCCCATGGGTTAATTGTCCTTTGTCCTGGATTATTTAATATGTCCGTCTGGTTTTTGTCCATAACAGTCCATCAGTCATAAATATAAATTGCAAGTGTCCTTGTCAAATTATTATTATACCCGAAGATAAATATTCCAACTAATTGGGGATTCGAATTGTAACAAGGTTTTAATACTTTGTTTAATGAATACACCAGGTTATCGACTGCGTGTAAACCAAGGTTTTACTACTTTGTTAACAATTACACCAATTACCCTTGAATGTAATTTCACCCCTGTTTTAATTATTCTAGTGGCTATTAATCCATTCCCGTGTCCGGTTAAATGAACGATTATTCGTACATATAAATACCCCGCCCATCGTGTCCGATCGAGTGTATATGGTAATTTATAGGGACGCCCAATTGTAAATCTTTATATTAACATTAACAAATTTTCATTTAGTTAAACAAATATAAAGCCCATTAATAGCCCATAGTCTAGTTTCCACAAGTGTCGTTCTTTTATCCAAACCCCAATTATGGTACAAAGCCCAATTACCCAATTTTAGTAATTAGCCCAACATCATGATTACTTCGTTTTAAATAAGCATAATAATAATTTAGCTACGAGACATTAATGTAAAAAGGTTGAACATAACTTACAATGATTAAAAATAGCGTAGCGTTACACGGACAGAATTTCGACTTACACTCTTACAACATTCGCTAACATACCCTTATTATTAGAATTATAATTAAAATTAAAATATAAATTATAAATATAAATATATTTACGTATGAAGAGGAAGAAAAAAAAAAGATGATTAAAACTCGGCACAAAACTGGCTTTATATAGGACCTGACCAGCAATCTCACTCCATGCGACTCGCATGGATTTGTGCCTTTGGCCATGCGAGTCGCATGGCCACCCTGGATCCAGCCAAATTGGTTTGTTTTCTTCTTGCCGACGTAATATAATAATAATATATAAAATAATATATAATTATATATAATTATATATATATTATATTATATTCTTGTGCATAGTAGACTAGATATTTTTGGTCCGTTGCGTCGGGCGTTTCTTCTTGGCTCAGGTCCCGGTTCCGGATTTTCGGACGTCCTCGCGTATTATTTTAAATCGCGTACTTTGCGTCTTGTAACTTGTACTCTTGTCATTTTGAGACGTTCCTCATCAATATTTTGAACCTTTTTAGTTGTATCTTGTACTTTTTAGCTCTTTGGACCTTTTTGTCTTCAATTTGTCGAATCTGCCTTTTGTCTTCACTTTTTAATATTTAAACGAATATTGCTTGTAAATCGAACAATACCAACTAAAATCTTGTCTTTCTTGGGGAATAATGCTATGAAATATATGTTCGTTTTTAGCATTATCAAATATTCCCACACTTGAGCGTTGCTTGTCCTCAAGCAATATTGTCTTGAAATACTAGAATCACTTTTTTATTCTTTACACTTTGTACATCAGTGATTTCTATACGGCGGTATAAACAATGGTAGTAACGATATGGTTTACAGTCCCACATGACTATAAAAATTTAGATCCATTAAGGAAATTGGATCTTTATGAAAACATTTGATCTTTTGAAAATTAAATCTAGTTTTCACCCTAGATAAGTTTTCCGGAATAACCCTTTACCGGTGTTTGCAAAATATTTTTGTGGGTTTGGTGGGTTTCAAATTTGAAAATTTTAGCTCAAAACTTGCGGTTTTGTGTCACCCACTTGCTAACCTTGTATTAGGAAAGCAACACGTCCAGTTTACTTGTTCCGTATATTACCTTTCGGCAAACTACCGTCCGGTTGTAAAGGAAAGCGTTGAACAAGCAACTGTTAAGGCAATGTCCCGTGACATGCTTTTGATTATGGTCTATAACGTGTCGGACGCAATTACTATCCTTGGTAGGAGCAATAGTAAAGCTCACCCTTATAATTTTTCGGTCTGGCACAAGGTCCTGTCTTTGACCATGTTATGCAACCACCGTTCTTACGGTTGACACCCGATTTAGTTCAGGTGACCTAATGAATTCTAGGTGAATTCCTAGGATTTTACGTTCAATGGTAATGAACGCATTGAAAATAGGGTTTTCAGAAAACAAATCGGTTTGTATTTTTGATCAAAATATTTTCTCGTTCAAGCTCGAGTTTAGATATCATTGAATTCCATGAGTTTGTAATTCTCAATCTTTAAGGTCAATCTCTAGGATTGAGTAATATCAGTCTTAAAAGCTGATTTTTAATCTTTAAGGAGATTATCCTTTCTGGGGATCTGATTCATTAGTCTTATCCAGCTAATTTGCATGGTGCCCCCCCATTGTACGAGATAAATCCTTCTCATGGTTAGGATAAATCTGACCACTTGGCGACCCTGTTTAATGCTGAGGTCCGTGGATTTCCTGCTGATTTTAGTGATGACTTTTCTAGATTTTTCGTCAACCTACAGCTGGTCTGAACGACAACTTCATGACCTAAATCAAGAAGCGCGTGTCTTTTTCGGAAGACTTTACTTCCTTTTAGTGATGGAATTGATTCATCGTGTAGATCCATCTCTTCTTTTCTTTCATCGGGTAAAACAGTTTAGTTTAGTCCAAAGCAAAAGTATTTTTAGTTATTTGTTACAGATATATGTGACATATGTTTAAAATAACTTGGTAAATTTTCCCACACTTGGCTTTTATTTTCCTTT
This sequence comes from Rutidosis leptorrhynchoides, assembly GCF_046630445.1. Taxonomy (NCBI): domain Eukaryota; kingdom Viridiplantae; phylum Streptophyta; class Magnoliopsida; order Asterales; family Asteraceae; genus Rutidosis; species Rutidosis leptorrhynchoides. The sequence continues at coordinate 353,542,171 of NC_092339.1, forward strand.
TTATCGTCCTCTATTCCATTTTAAATGAATTTTAACATTTTCGTTTGTTTCTCAATTTATGTCCTTTCCGAGGTAACAATAATTTCGGTGTTAAAACCTAGTTTTATCGTTCATAAATATGTATAAACATGATTTGAATTCATTTAATTAAAAATTTTGAAAAATTTTACTAGAATTGGGTAGTCAGTATATAAGACTAGGGCTGTTCTTTTTTATCAGAGAGCACTAGATTCTAATACAACTACTGCTTTACTAGTATTTTTAATGGTAACCAAGTGTTTAATATAAAAATTTTAAAATCCGAAAGAATTTAACCCCTTCCCACACTTAAGATCTTGCAATGCCCTCATTTGCAAGAAATCAGTAACAATTTAAATTATTGAGGGTGATTAGTGTGAAAATGATTAAATTTTTACCAAAGTTTCCAAATATATTGGCGTTTGTTTGCTGAATGATAAATGGTGCACGTCATTTGTTCATTCCGTCTTGTTGTTATTTCACATACATTTTGCATCATTGTCGTCAAAATTACTTGCTTTTGCTGAACTTAATGCCAGTCTTTGAAAATGCGTTGTTTTACCCTGTTTTGTGCATAAAATAGAATACATACAATACAAATATAATCATACATGCAATTTGAAATGGAACTTTGGCATCCCACTTTCAAACTATAAGAAAAATATTAGTACACAATAATAATAAGAATATCAAACATTACATAAACGTAATAAAATGTTAAGTGTTTAAAATAAAAATAAAAATTACCAACTTATCTCTACTGATCAGGAGGTGGGTTAGGAGGAAAATTAGGATATGGATCCCAATTCATGTTCGCGTCCGGGTTCCATGGCTGATTATAGGTGAACTGGTATGCTGCGTCATAATCATATGAATCATAGGGTGGTCTCATTTCTGGCTGATGTGCGGGATAGTATGCGGGTCGGGTCGGATAATACATCTCGCCAGGCTGCAACTGGCTTATAATTTGGCGCTGATGATAATCCCATCGGCCATGCTCTCGTTGCCGGGAATGCTCGTAGTCATTCCGACGTTGCCATGCCTCGTACTGAATATGCCTATCATAGTTCGTCATGTATTCATCCTCCATACGAACGCCTAAATCAAGAGCAGTCTCCCGAACAACTCCTATAATGTTGTTCGCCTCTTCCATTTCATCATCCGAACCTCTTTCTACCTGTCGCTGAGGTCCCTCGTATCGATATACCCGACCACGTCTCATCAATAATACCCTTGCACCGTGATAAAGGTTTGAACTTATAGTTTCACCTCCGTCCTCTATTTCGTTCATTGGACCCCCTTGGTGCTTATCTACACCTAAATACTCTCCAATGAGAGTAATGAAAATACCACCACCTATAATACTCCCCGATTTCATCCCCGAAACTACATTAGCGAGATAATAACCAACACAATAGGGAATGTTAACGAAACTCCTCGGGTCTCTAATACACTTGAGGTAGAACAAATCGTTTACGGTCAATTTCTCCTTATTTCTTCCCCTTTGTGTAATTGTGTTTGCTAAGAATCTATGAATCACCCGGAGTTCAGCTCTGTCTATATCTAAGTATGTATGATTTCCACTGGCGTGAAATTCATTAAAGTGGGACATACGCCTCCAGACAGCGTTAATATCAAATTCCCTATCTACCCTTTCTCCTTGGGCAATCAGGCTATTACAGTCGGGGCTCAAAAGTTCAGCAGGGGTGTAAATCTGTAAGGCCCTAGCTAAATCTATCATGGACATTCTGTACATGCGTCCACCTAACAGAAATCTAATAAAGCTTCTATCATCTATCCTCCTAACATCACTGTTTAACTTAATAGTACTAAGTAATTCTATACACTATTCCCTATATATGGTTCTACGAATGGAAAATAGGCGCATCCAATCGTTAAACTGAGAATTACCATACCTTTGCACCAATAATTCCCGAATCGGTTCGGCAAGGTCAACTGTTTCCAAAGGTACCCAGTCAATTGCCCTTGGCATTTCAACAACCTTAAAGTAGAGAATGTGCATGTTCTTTTGATAATCTGGATACTCTATCCAACATCGATCAAATCTCAGATTTGGGTGTAACTGATCTTCATTAATGTCTAAGCTCAGAATCCTTTGATGTGGAGCGAATTGACGAAACTGATTCATGAATAATTGATCTTGATCGTGATATGGAATATGTTGCTCCTCCTGTTCTTCTTCTTCTTGTTGCATATGTTGTTCTTGTTCATGAAACATTTCCGGTTCGGGCTCTGGTTGCCTGGACGATGATGCTCCTGAACCTCCAGTATCGGCTTTCTGTAAAACACATTAAACACAAAAATTGTGCATCCAAATATGCATTAGTGTTAGCAAAATAATAACTTGAAACAATTATGATGACATGTTCAATTCATAACACATTTTATACACATTTTCTTAACAATAACAATTCTACATTTTTACATACGAAAATGTATACAATGTTTTATCACATTTAAACTCTTAAACATGTCAACAATAATCATTATAGCAATTAAACACTTGTTACATGGCATTCAAATCAAACTAGTGCTCATTTTCATATTTTTGTCAAGTCTACACTTTATCAAATAAGCATATACGAAAAATGTACATCAGGTTCATAAGCATTTATCTCAAATAACATGCCAAAATAATCACTACTAGCAATGAAACAAGTTTCAAATGGCCTTTATATCAATTTATCCAAGTTCATGAATTTTTGGACTTAAAAAGTCCACTTTAATTCTCAAAAACATGTTTAGGCTCAAAGTTTGGATCAATTAACTACCTAGACATGTTACACTACTCAATTTAGCAACAATTCATGACAAAAATCGGCCATAACCTGTTTATATCAAAAAGCCCCAAATTGCTCAAGAACACAAACCCTAGATTCTTAAAAATTTGAAGTTTTTAGCTTCAATTCATGTTAAATAGCTTCTATCTAGGATATACATGCATAATATAACAACAATTTAGCTCTAATTACACCTAAATTTAACAAAATCAAAATATAAAATTTCTAGCTCAAGAACACAAAAATTCGAATTTAAAGAGATTAGGGGTGAAATCTTTACCTTTCTCCTGAAGGGGTTGAGACTACTGAATCTAGGCATGATTATTGTGAAATTTTTGCAAGAAATTTGGTGAAAATTGGTGAAAAATTGAGAGGATTTGGGAGAGTTTTCGTGTTTGTGTATGTGTGTTTGTGAAAGACAGAAGCAGCGACTGAATAAATTGATCCTGTCCAGTTTTTTGTATCCATGCGAGTCGCATGGTTTTGTGCCCATCCCCATGCGACTCGCATGGGGGTATTTTCCAGGGTTTTTTTTTTTTTTTTTTTTTTTTTTATAAAAACCTTATACTTTTAAAACATAGAATTAAATAAAATTTTAAAAATTTTGTTTCTTTTTAGGACGAGGTCGTTTCGGGACGATGCCCTAGTCAGTCCCTCGACAAAATTTTAAAATTTTGTCATTTTCAAGCGATTGTTTTAAAAGCTTAGATTTTTGGATTTTTTCAATGTTTTTGGCATACTTTAAATCAATAAGATTAAAAATAATGATAATAAAAGTTCTCGTCCCTCCCTCGGGTAAAGCAATTTCGGTTCAAAGACCTAGTCTTCAACTTACGACGAATTTTAAAAATCATATTTTTAACTTAATGAGATAAAGTAAATTTTTTTGTTTTTAAATTCACACAACTTAAATATAAAATTCAAAATTTATATTAAAAATTCACACCAAACTTAAAATTTGAAATGCATAAAATTAAAAATTCATATTTTAAAAATTCACACCAGACTTAATTTATAAATTCATATTATAAATTCACACCAAACTTATATTAATTTTTCAAATATTTACAATTTTAAATATATTGTTTTTACAATGTTTACAATATTAATTTAAGATTTAAATATTAATTTTTAAAAATATGGTAAAAATAAAATTAAAAATCTTTTTGTCTTTTTATCCCACTTTAATCAATCAAATATTATCAAAAATATGCGCCCCTCTTTTCGGTAAAGTAATTTCGGTTCCAAGACCTAATTTAACTCATGACGAATTTTTGAAATATTTTGGGTTGATTGATTAAAGATATTTATACCTTAAGAATAAACGTTAAATTTCGCAGTGATGTAATAAATTTTTGAATGATATCAATAATTTCGGTCGCCAAACCTAATTTTATTTAATACCAATTTAATACTTTTTAGCGAACAAATTAGCGTTTATTATCAAAAGGTTAAAAATAAAAATAAAAATAAAAACTGTACAGACATACCTGTGAAATAGATTTCTTAGTTATATGATCTATTATATTCATAAGATAGTCGGTTTAATTGGTTTTCCATGGCTGCATAGGCGTAACCTCGAGCATTCATTGTCTTTTCTTCTAAACATATGAACGGTCCGTCTCTGCATAAAGTAACAAATTCGGTATTTGAATAGGTTTGATTATTTGAACATTTACCTCCATGTGACCATTTTCCGCATTTGTGACATCGTTCTAGGTGTCGTGCTCTTCTTTTCGCTGCGGATTTTGATTTTCCTTTACCAAATTGTAACTTATTATCTTCGCATCTGGATCCTTTTCTAACTCCGTCCATTCTTTCTCTGATTACTGATACTAATTCACTCGGTAGTATGTCATTATTACGTTTAGTGATCAAAGCGTGTAGCATTAGACCATGGTTTAGTTCACAGGCAGTCTTCATTTCGTAAAAACCTAAAAAAAAATAAAAAATCAGAATGGGGGGAGAAGACTAGTTCTTTAGGGTCTGCTAGGGAAAGACCATACGTGTTCCATTTTCGAGAACTACACGAAAACAGACAATCTAACTCTAACAGAAATACATATTATCCTCTAAAGACTTGATTCTCCCCACACTTAGTTAGCTGTGGTATCGAAATTGTGATTAACTTCGTTGTCGACTTCCATCGGACCATGTATGTAATGTTTAACTCTGTGACCATTAACTTTAAATTCAATCCCATTTGAATTTATCAATTCTATCGTTCCGTATGGGAAAACTCTTTTGACTATGAATGGTCCAGACCATCTTGATTTCAATTTTCCAGAAAATAGCTTGAATCGTGAATTGAAAAGAAGAACTCTGTCTCCTTCTTTAAATTCTTTTGAACTTCTGATTCTTTTATCATGCCATTTCTTCGTTCTTTCTTTATAGATTAACGAATTATCGTATGCTTCATGTCTTAATTCTTCTAATTCGTTTAGTTGACTTAATCGTAGACGTCCGGCTTCATGTAAATCAAGATTACATGTTTTCAAAGCCCAAAATGCTTTGTGTTCAATTTCTACTGGAAGATGACATGCTTTTCCATACACAAGTCTAAAAGGTGTGGTTCCAATTGGAGTTTTGTAGGCTGTTCTAAAAGCCCAGAGTGCATCCTCCAATTTAATGGACCATTCCTTCGGATTTGATCCTACGGTTTTCTCTAGAATACGTTTTAAAGCTCGGTTGGTATTTTCAACTTGTCCACTTGTTTGTGGATGATATGCGGTGGAGATTTTATGAGTTACTCCATATCTTTTAAGAACTTTCTCAAGTTGATTATTACAGAAATGAGTACCCCGATCACATATTAAAGCTTTCGGTGTTCCAAACCTTGCAAAAAGACGTTTTAAAAAGTTGACTACAACTCGTGCATCGTTAGTTGGGAGAGCTTGTGCTTCCGCCCATTTAGATACATAATCAATGGCTACGAGTATATATAGATTATTATGAGATTTTGGAAATAGACCCATAAAGTCAATACCCCAAATGTCAAATACTTCACATACTTGGATGACATTTTGTGGCATTTCATCACGTTGACTTATTTTTCCGGCCCTTTGACATGCATCACAGGATTTGCAAAGAAGGTGTGCGTCTTTGTAAATTGTAGGCCAATAGAATCCAGCTTCATAAACTTTTCTTGCTGTTAGTTGAGGCCCATAATGCCCTCCTGTTGGTCCTGTGTGACAATGGTTTAAAATTTTACTAGCTTCATCTCCA